>NC_061114.1:28411826-28412934 GCF_002878395.1 Capsicum annuum
AAATTAGCAGAAAATCTAAAGCCTTTACAGAAAAAATTAAAAAAGGATGTAGGATATAATTATAACGAAGAAGATAAAAAACAAGTTCAGAAAATAAAAATACTTTGTAAAGAATTACCAAAATTACAATTTCCAGATGAAAATAGAAAATTTATATATATAGTAGAAGCAGATGCTAGTGAATGTAGTTATGGAGGAGTACTTAAATATAGATATGAAGAAGAAAAATTAGAACACCATTGTAGATACTACTCAGGTACGTTTAATGAAACAGAAATAAAATGGGAAATAAATAGAAACGAATTATGCTCATTCTATAAATGTTTATTAGCATTTGAACCATATATTGTATATAATAATTTTATTGTACGAACAGATAATACACAAGTACGTTGGTAGCTAACAAAGAAAATACAAAATTCAGTTACAACAAAAGAGATTCGTAGACTAGTCTTGAATATATTAAATTTCACATTTATAATTGAAGTAATTAGTACTAACAAAAATGTTATTGCAGATTCCATATCAAGACAAAGCTACACAGACTGATATAATAGAAGAAGATACTCTAGAAAAGATATTCAATACCCTAACTATGCTTTTAATGAAAGTAGACAGCATGGGTAATGAAATAGAAAAGCTAAAGACTAATGAAGTTAGACTGAAGTCTATAGCGACAAATCAGCTAACTCAACAGTGTGCAAAGCTATGTCAATCGGAAGACATTAAAATTTCAGAGCTAGAAGGAGACGTTGGGACACTCCATAAAACCCATAACGTTTATCAATCTACTTCTGCAGGTACAAGCAAAGGAGTTAGGAAAAACACAAATATGAACCTAAACAGGCTATTTGATAAACTGTTTATTCCAAATACACCAAAAGATCATATGTTCATACCCCCACAAATTACCACATACCGAGATAGTTTAAACCAAGATAAAAAGACCTACAACTATACAACCCGAACATACATAGAAAATATTTACAAAATACAAACCTTCTTAAATACCAACCCCAGAGCTATAAACATCCAAGAACCATATACGAATTATATAACCCAGAAGCTAACCGGATACAATTAGCTTATTGTATCCGGTTAGCTTCTG
>NC_061114.1:28413034-28420594 GCF_002878395.1 Capsicum annuum
TACAAAATACAAACCTTCTTAAATACCAACCCCAGAGCTATAAACATCCAAGAACCATATACGAATTATATAACCCAGAAGCTAACCGGATACAATAAGCTAATTGCTTTACCCAAAACCAAACCAAGTCTAGTTAAAACCTGTTACAAATATGGACTACTTAGTATCATATATACCCAAGACGGAAATGAAATATCCAATATACCAAAAATATATGATTCATTTAACATTTTTAAAAGAATAACCAAAGGTAACCTATTTTTTATAAAATTTTACACGGCACCAGCAGAGATATTGTATGATGACGTTAAATCACCTATATAAGTTGTAAAAATAGGAATGACCCGAGATATGATTATACCAGAAGATATTATTCCACAACCAAAAATACCTAGAATTGAGATACCAAATTTTTATGAAAATAAGAGAATTATCGGACTATCCACAATTCTTCAAGAGTTAGCAAACACTTATCGCAACAGAAATCCCTTATGGAGTTATTATTCAAGAGGTAATGTAATAGTATACTCAAATTTAAAGGAACTACGAGAAGCAGATATGGAAGACGTTAGGCAATGGATCTTGACTTTACTCAATCCAGAGAAAAAACCTATCACCAGAGCCATTAGAGAAAAATTTATTTCGGAAGAATTATTAATCAGATATTGCAAGTTAATTGGACATAAATATCCAGACCATCAATGTTCAAAATGTAATGGAGAAGATAATATTGTCCCAGAAGTTCAACTGGAATAAAAGAAGATAAAAGGGACAGCTGAAAGATGCAAGATATGAAGCAATAATGGAGATACAAAGCAATAAAAAGAAGATAACTACGGATAAAGAAAGAAGACAAAGAATGTGATTCAAGAAGAAAAAGAAGTATGAAAGATTTAAAATAGCTAGATTTACGTAAATATCATGTAACTAGCCTTAGGCTTTTTTATTTTTCTTAGTCCTTTATGGCAAGTAGTGCCATTATTAGATTTTTGGCAAGTAGTGTCATTATTAGATTTTTGGCAAGTAGTGCCATTATTAGATTAGACATTAGCTTTAGGACTCTTTGCAGAAACGTTTTTCTTACTTTTGTAAAGTAGCTGACAGATGTAAAGAAAAACAGTGAACGCATTTTCATTTCTAAGAATATAAATAAACGAGCACTTGCTCAGATGAAGGCAAGCCTTCAGACATTAAAGCAAAAAATCTCTTGTCCACAACAAAAATTTTGCTTTTTATTAAAAAACAGGTATATTTTAATGGAAAAATCTATGGAGGAACAAAGCTTAGAATTATCAAAACTACCAGAACAGGTATATTCGTTTACTATTATGAATAGCTAAATTCATAAATTCCTAACAATCATGATATGATAAAATAAGTTTATGTTAGTTGCTTTATAGTAGAATTATTCGAAAAATAGCATGTTAAGAAGTTTATTAGTAAAGTGGAAAAGGAGAAAAATTCCTAAGAACTTTGCCATCCTAAAGGTGAAACTGGTGAGGCAAGAAAGCCGTAATAGGGGAGTAACCAAAGTAGAGGCATTGTTTAAGGGAAAAGTATCCAGATTACCATGCTAATAATGATCGAAAAATATGTTATTTAAGAATAATCTAGTATATAGCAATCTAAAGTGATCATATTTTGTTATGTGCATGATTGAAGGGAATATTTTGAAAATAGCAATTTTATGAAAAATGAATAATTATTTATTTGACGAAATGGTAGATAAATTTAAAATACTCGTTTTATATGTACTTAAGGATATAGAAATAGTGGATATAAGAAAAATCATATTGGAAAAAATATTTGATAGATATTTTATGACTAGAATTAATTATATACCACACCAACCGAACTACTTTTATAAATACTTACATGCCAAACCCACACACTAACTAAGATAAATTATGTATATTTAGAATTTTAGAAAAAAGATATGAGAAACATACAATTAGTAGAAAAACAAATAAAAACAAATTTAGGCAAATACATGGAAACTAAAGATGTAAAATATATAGAATTCCTTAATGAAAATATGCAAGAATTACTTAGACTAAAACAAACAACTGAAAAATATTATGAAAAAGCATTTAATCAAGCCTAAATGACAGATGATATTAAAATATTTATTTTATATATACTTAGAGATATAGAAATTATAGACATAAAGAAAATAATATGGGAAAAATTACAAGATTATGAAGAGGAAGAATTATTAAACAGTATAAAAAACTTACGCATATATTATGAACATCAATATTATTTAGATTCAGATGGATATTATACAGACTAAAAATGTCAGGATATATTAATAAAATTAGAGCAAACCAAGAAGACCTACATAAAGAAATTAATTATAGAAAACAAATTAGAGAAATAATGGAAAATCTAACAGAAAAATTAAAATGGATAGACGAAACCTTAAAAAATCTAGGAAAAAGCAAAGATAAAAGTTTAGATAGTTTAAAAAATTCATTAAAAAGGGAACAAGAAGAAATAATTAGTAGCATAAATAACCTCAAACAAGATAATAAATATAGTACAAATAGAATAGATTATTATACATTTACTTTAGAATAAAATGATAAACTACGAATATCTAAAATATTGGAAACAAGAAATAGAAGAAATAAGATTAACAGAAAACCTTATAAAAATAAATTTAATTGAATACTTTAAAACGAAAGATATAGAATATTTAGAATATCTTAAAAATAATACAAAAGATTACAAAAACTAAGAGAAAAAACTAAAGAATATTATAGCAAAGCATTTAATCAACTATCATTTAATCACCCCCCAAAATATGAATATCAGTAAAATTGAATATATTAATAAAATATATGAAAATAAAAAATACAAGAACGAAGAAAAACAGTTAGTGAATATTACTACAAAGAATTTAACAATTACATAAATTAATGGATACATCTTACGAAAAGAATAAATCATTAAAAGAAATCGAAACCCAACTATATAGTTTATACCTAGACTACAAAAGGTTACATAATACTAACGAGGATCCTAAAACACTAGATAATTTAATTATGATAATATCTAATCTAGAATATGAATTAATAAAACATCTTAAGTCAAGAAGATAAAAATGAAAATTATTCCAATCAATAATATTCATAAAATACATTATATAAAAATAAATACATACGAGTATTTTATGAGTATTTTCCTAAGTATTTGAGATAACATGTATTTAAGACATCTTACATGATTTTTTTAAGGGTAAATTATGTGTTAAAGGAAAAAATAAAATTGATTTCTAAAAATGAAAAAAAGTAGGATGACATTATTTTCCGTTTGAAAAAATATTCAATGTTGAGTTAAGAAACTTATGTGCACAGTTAAATGGTAAAAGGATGTTATTAGCTGATCATTTATATGATGAAATGTATTTTTTTTTTTTTGAGAAATTAATTAAATTTATTGTTGAAAATATTGTTATCTTATTTTAAAATGTTGAAAATATGAGGGTAAAGAGTTTTAAAAAGTTATTCCGCTTATCATGAAATATTGAAAAGTATGGGGATTGCTTGATAAGACTGTGCTACCCGATTTTAAAAGAGTTAAAAGATATTAGTATAATAGTTTTGATTGTAAGCTAACTATAGGTGTTGAACATAAACTATGTGTTTATTAATAATGATGTGATTAATTTTACAAAAAACATATTAGCAAAGGATTAATTTTGAGAATATGTTTTTGTTGAAAATTAATAAATACGTGGTTTGTTGTTATTTTTTTTTTCAATGGCAAAGGATATATATGTATTTGAGACATAATTGAGAAAACAATTGTTTACTAGATGGAATTATATTCATAAATTTTGTGAAGTTAGAAGTGAATGTGGCCAATTCTCTGACTTAAAATTTTGAGTAAATATTTATTAGTGAAACTTCAATGAAGATGAACTTTTGTCGAGTTGAATATCGATCATGACGGCAACCCAACAACCCAACCTATATGATTGTCTATCCTATGAAATAGGTTCATATAGGTAATAACAAGTCATTGCTTGATCTCGGGCACTATAAAAATTGCACCTTCTATGATCTATTATGGTGTGCATATAGTGCAAATCTTCAAGGAAAGTAAGGCTGAGTTGTGAACTCTTAATTCATTACCATGTCATTTTATAGGTGGTGCATTGATCTACAGAATACATTTGATGGGTGAACCTATGTGTGTGTAAAGCGGTGTCACTACTATGAAATTGTGAAAGATTTCTAGAGCACTCATGAATATCAGGACACGTGCATGATCTCTTAGCATAAAACCATGCTAATGACAAAGATGTGTGATGAGATATATTTATTAGTATATTTTTATATATCAAAGTATTTTAACTAAATATGAATAAATATATCTTATTCTTGCGTATTTTGTAACAAATCTTGCAAGAGGAATAAATTATAAAAAGAAAGAAAAAAAAAGATACATCTGCTACAAATTCATCAAAGACTACAGAAGGACAAGAAATATAAAATAATGAAATTATCATCAAGGTCTTTGAATTTCTCATCAAGATATCATGATAATATTCATGTCAAAATCTCACCAAGATTGCATGATTTATTTGCATGTAAAATTCTCCTCAATATCTCATGATATATTGATATTGTACGAAAATTCTCATCAAAGCCTCCATAAAAAATTTTCAATAAATAGGGAAGGTTTTTTCGTTATAAAGACATAATACACACGATGAAAAAGATTCATTAGTCTTGTTTTCTTTCTCTTTTTTTTTTTCTTTAGTAGGATAATATTTTCGTGGTAGTCTTTTCTTTTCTCCATAATGGGGCAATTTTTTTTGAATGGGATAGTTGATGAAACTCGGGGGTTTGGGCCACAGGTGACAAAAGAGTTTTAAAATGAGGTGTAGGTGACACAAGTCTTAATAATTGAGTAGAGCTGACAATTACTTAATTATGGTTTAAGAAAGTTTTGGAAATTTCAAAATAACCTACAAGTTTTTAAATTTACACTTTGATCCAAATGTTAGTTAATATATAACGGGGAACGAAGGAAAAAAAAACATTTTTTTCTCTCTCCTCATCCGTTGTTATTTTCTCTCTCTTTGCGATATTTGTTGTTCATTGTTGCTGTTGCTTTATTCATGATCTTCTGATTCATTATCATCATCTCATACTTCATTATCATCTTCATATTCTTCTTGTTGACCATTGTTGTTGTTGTTGTTTTGGTTGCTACCCCAACTGCTGCTCTTTGACCAAATTTTTATGTCAAATTTTATTTCGTAAATCACTTTCAACTTTGAAATTTTATTGAGAGGAGACTTTGGTAAGTCAGATTATGCTTTTTAGTTGAATCTGGGTAACTGCTAGTGTGTTGTTTTTTCAACAATAGCTTGCACGCGAACATGAATGCAATACAAGAGCAATCAGTTTAAAGAGATCCATTATCTGCGGCAACAGATAAATGTTCTGTTGTAACAGTAGACTCATGTTGAATGGATTCATGTTTAAGGGTTTTAGGTGCCCATAATATGAATCGAATAGATAGGTATTCTGTTGCACCAGATTAGTAATTTGTTTCAACAGATAAATAATCTGTTTCATCAGATTACTTATATGTTTTGAATAACAAAATTCAAATACAACTCCTGTCACACACAAAACCTAACAGATAACTCATATGTTCTTGCTATTGATACTGAAATCAAATTATTCCTTAATTATAGACATGCCATTCGTTAAGAAATAGAAATAGACAGCACGAAAATTAAATAAGAAATAAAAAGTCAAGTGCATCAAACATAATTTTTTATAAAACAAACAAAAAAATACATAGATAATAGAAAAAAAGCTTAATTATTATTATCATCATTATTAACATCATTATTATTTGTATGGCCAGTCGGCCAATCTTCAAAGGGCAGCAACAGCGCTCTCCGCAGCCTGTGGATCTCCCGTAGCATCCTTACTTTGATGGCGGCCAACTTCCAATACAGGTAATGAACCTCCTTCTGCACTTCCCTCATGGCGTCTCGTAAAATAGCTACATCCCACATAGGATCAACCATATCTAAAAAACGTATAAGTTGACAAAACACACACATAAACACAAAAGTAAAGAAAAGAAAGAATTCGAATGTAATGTAATACAACGTATATTTACTCAAAAACCAAGAAAAAAACTTACCAGAGACAGGAAAAAGCTATCAAGTCCTTGAAGAGAAAGTAGTTAAAGGTGTAACAAGAGCGGGGAATAAATAGTGTGTAGTAGAACGAATGATTGAGTAAGGAGGGACCTATTTATAGAGGATTGAACTTGAATGACTTAGGTAAAAAATCGCAACTGTTCACCTCCATTTATTAATGACATTCTTGATTACTGTAAAAAGTTATGACTTAATTAAATTAATCAATATTATGATAAGTCATGACTTTTTAGCTTTATTATTATTAATAATTAGTTCTTTCGAGGAACCATCTTTTTTTACACTATTTTGGACAACAGATAATATATTTGTTGCATCAGATAAATCATCTGTTACAACAGATATATCATGATTTGCAATAAATAGATAATCTGTTGCATCAGATAATATATTTGTTGCAACATATAATATATATATATATATATATATTTTAAAAATATATTATCTTCAGGACATCCAAATTTTCTGACTTTTTAATTATATAAATTAATAAAGTAGATTTAAAGGCACAACTATTGACCTCCATTTATTAATGACATTCTTGATTACTGTAAAAATTTATGACTTAATTAAATTAATCAATATTATGATAAGTCATGACTTTTCAGCTTTATTATTATGAATAATTAGTTATTTCCAAGAACCATTTTTTTATACTGAGTTGGACAACAGATTATATATCTGTTGCATCAGATAAATCATCTGTTACAATAGATATATCATCCATTACAATAAATAGTTAACCTGTTGCATCAGATAATATATCTGTTACAACATATAATATATATATATATCTTTTAAAAAAATAAATTATCTTCATGACATTCAAATTTTCTGACTTTTTAATTATATAAATTAATAAAGAAGATGTAAAAACAAGAATATTTCTGGTGAGTTTTTTACGGTTTAAATTGTGTTTATCATTTATTTCCTTATTCTTTTCTTTAAAAAGAAATGACTTAATTAAATCAAGCTGGTGGTGAGTTTTTTATTATTGTGACAAGTCATGACTTTTTAGCTTATTAAATTTAAATAACTTTTTTCTCAATTTAAAAATCGAATACACCTGGTTTTCAATAACTGTTCCGTTTCTTTAATAACCATTTTTATTAATTGAGTTATGACAACAGATTGTATATCTGTTGCATCAGATAACCCATTTATTTCAATAGATATACCATATGTTGCTATAAATCGACCGTCTATTTAAGGAGCTTTTTTTATTTCTTCTAACTGATTCATAAATCGCAACAGATGAGGAATTTGATGCATCAAAAGCGTTTTTTGTTTTTATTTGTTTGTTGAATGTGTTTAGACAAAAGTCACAGTCACGACTATTCATTAAATTTTTTCTTAAAAATCAT
>NC_061114.1:28423594-28438815 GCF_002878395.1 Capsicum annuum
AAATACTTTCATTTACGATTATAATATCATTTAGTTCCTTATTATTTATTAACAAATCATTTTTAGGAGAATTTTTCATCATGACCGTATCCCTAACTCCAACCGCTGACATGTTGAGAATATGGAATAAATAGAATGATAATTAAATATTGAATAAGAATTAAAAATTCAAAATCGACAAAACCAAACTAAACATATACATGGATTTTTTTGAATCCCTTATAGGTAGATCAGATATAAAAAAGGAAAATACATACGCTAAAAGAAAGAAAAAAACATAACCTAATTATTATTATTATTATTATTATTATTATTATTATTATTATTATTACTATTATTATTATCAACCTGACAATTTTCATCCGGCAGCAGCAGGGCCTTCCCCAGCCTTGCTCGAAAGTCGGCCAAATCCCTCTAGAGTTCATCAAACTGCCTTTGAAGTTCCTGCAAGGACTTGATATGAACCTTT
Organism: Capsicum annuum; assembly: GCF_002878395.1. Lineage (NCBI taxonomy): Eukaryota > Viridiplantae > Streptophyta > Magnoliopsida > Solanales > Solanaceae > Capsicum > Capsicum annuum. The sequence goes on from NC_061114.1 coordinate 28,424,064, forward strand.
TTGTACGAATCTGGATCTGACATATTAGTATTGTAAGTATAGTAGAATGAACGAGAGTGAGTGAGAGTGAGTGAGGTGGTCGGAGGGACCTATTTATTAAATGATTGAATTGAAAGGGACTGGACTTAGTCAAACAAAAAGCCACGACTGTTCATATCCCTTAAAAGAAAAAATTACACAAATCTCATATTTAAGACACCATATTACACAATATCTCTTAATGTTTTACAAAATTACATAAAATCCCGGATTCATATTTACTAGTGATATATATGCTATATGTATCACTACTGTATACATATGTATATACTAGTGATACATATACATATGTATCACTAGTCTATATATGTATCACTTCTTAACATATGTATCACAATTCAAAATTCTGGGATAAGATGTAATTAGCAAACTATCCGGGATTTAATATAATATTGCTGAAACTATCCGAGATTTATTTATTGTGTGTGTTAGTGTTACTTAAATAACACTGGTGACTTTATTAATAAGTAAATTATAAAAAAAATGGATCTAAATACAACATTTTATCTTTTTGTTGTATTTTTGAAAGAGAAAGATTGGTAATCTGTTGCAAAATATATTCCACCTGTCAAATAACTTACAACATATGGACAATCTGTTGCAACAGATGGATATATCAGTTTGCTTTTCCATCAGCTGTGGCGTCTGTTGCGACTTGCTAGTCATCTGTTTATTCAATTTCATCGAGAGAAATCGAATTTTTCTAAACACTTCTTGGCCAAATTCAATTTTTGCTCTTGGATTGCTTCTCTTTTTTTCTTTGCATCCTTCAACCAAACTAAATTTTTGCTATTGGATTGAGGGTAAAAATTGAATTTGGAGGTTAGCTTGAAGGATGCAAAGAAAAAAAAGAGAAGCAATCCAAGAGCAAAAATTGAGTTTGGTCAAGAAGTGTTTAGAAAAATCTATTGCTCTCGATGAAATTGAATAAACAGATGACTAGCAAGTTTCAACAGATACCACAGCTGATGGAAAAGTAAACTGATATATCCATCTATTGCAATAGATTGTCCATATATTGTAAGTTATCTGACAGGTGGAATATATTTTGCAATAGATTACCAATCTGTCTCTTTTGAAAATACAACAAAATGATAACATGTTGTATTTAGATCCATTTTTTTTAATTTACATATTAATAAAGTTACCAGTTTATTTAAGTAACACACACAACACATAAATCCCAGATAGTTTCAGCAATATTACATTAAATCCTGAATAGTTTGCGTCAGATGTGGAGTCTGTTGCGTAAGATATGGAGTCTGATGCAACAGATATGGAGTCTGTTGGAATACATAGAAGCCTTACTAGTGGTTTGATTTGTTCCATTAGTTTCTCCGTCTGTTGCAACATTAACAACAGGATAAACTACAAACAACAAATAAAAAACATCAACAATAAAGAAAACAACAACATTTGTTCCAACAACATCATCAACAATAAAGAAGCATACATCCTATGTTCCAACACCATCAACTACAAGGGACGGACCCACATGGAGTCCTCCGAGTACGCGAGCACAGACTTAACTCGTATCAAACTTTATATATGTATGTGGAAATAAATAAAAAAACGTATATAATCTAATTAGTGAGCACCCATAGTAAGAGTTTTTTGGTTAGCCTAGTTGTTGTTTATGGGTGCTTAAGGCTATTTGTTTCTTTTGGTCTTGAGTTCAATTCCCACTCAGCACATATTTTTTTAATTTTGGTAACCAACTCTTCTCTTCTTATTCACTTTAAACTTTTTATTTTTTCTCCTTTCCTCCTTGTGTTGATTGTTCGGACTCCACTATTTTTAAGCTAAGAAGCACCCAACGTATAAACCACACCACACCACAAGTTCTAACAACGCCAACCCTACTAACAACATCAATAACAACATCAACAATAAAGAAACAAACAAAATACATAAAAAAAATGATACTGCCAACAAGGTTTTTAAACTTCTCCCAATAGATGACTTTTTTTCGCATCTTATAATAAAAATTCTCGGTATGTTTATTCAATAATTAAAAGTTCCTTTAAATTTTTTAAATAAATATGATATGGAAAAGTGGTAATTAAATAAACAAAAAAATGTAAATAAAGTTGCAAGAAGAAGACGAGAATAAAAGAGCAATAGTGAATCATATCATACCTTAATGTCAAAAGGGGGTCAAAACAATAATTTCAGTCAAGGAATCTAAGATATGGATATCGATCGGTTTAGATCCGAATGAAAATTTTTGAGAAAGAGGAGAGAAAAAAAAGGTTGTGATAACCCTAAAGAGGATAGAAAGAAAAAAGATGAGAGATTTAGGGCTGAAGGAGAGGAGAGGAGAAATGAGATAATTCTAATTTCTAGATGTACTACCCTTAGTATTAAATGACTAAACAAAGTGTATTTATTCAAATTTATATTTTTAAAGCACAATTAATAAGGCTAATTTAGTAGTAAAATAAACCCCTAATTAATATTTTCTTGATGAGAGTGCCAAGTCAATATGAAACGGAAGAAGTATTAGGGGTTTCAATATTCATTAATTAATATTCACTAATAATTTGAGGGGTACGAGAAAGAAAATGGGTGACATTGAAAAGACAGGACAAGACTACTCAATGATAATTTTGAGTTATCTAAGAAACATTTTTTACCGCCTTTAGTAGTACTACTACTTTATATACTCGAACAGTAGCTTGCTTTAAAATTAAAAGAAAACAAAATGATTTTCAAACAAATATGTTGTCTGTTGCAACAGATTTAGATATCTATTTGAGAAATCCCAACAGCTCAGTCATCGGTGACAACAGATGGAAATGTCATTTGATAGATAATCAGAAACGTCATCTATTACAACAGATATCAATATCTGTTTGAAAATTTCCAACAGCTCAGTCATCCGCTATAATATATGCAAATGTCTATTTGATAATTAAATAACAAATGTCATCTGTTGCAACAGATATTATTATCTATTTGAAATTCTCCAACAGCTCAATTATTTGTTGTAACAGATTTCATTGCAATTGATTTAGGATGAACTAGGGATAAAAGAATGAGCTCTTTATTAACTTAATGTTAAGATTAATAATAGTAACTACATCGATCTAGGTGGAATGAGGGATGAATGAATGAGCTCACATGGTCAACTACAAATCCAATTGAGTTATTGCATTTGCATGGTGTTAGTATTGCGTTCATCCCATCCCGAGTCGTCGATCAATCACTTTGAGTTGAAATGTGTTCTCATTAACTTAATGTTAATATTAATAATAGTACCTACATTGATCTAGGTGGAACTAGGGATGGATGAATAAGCAGAAAAGGTCAACTATAACTTCAATTGAGTTTTTTGGCAATTGCTTGATGAGACGGTACTGCATACCTCCCGACAAGAGTCATCGATCGATCACTCTGAGACAAACCGATTCTTACTACCTCGTATGTTCAACTAATACCTTAATTGAACAATCTAGGACTAGGGGTAAGTTCTCATAGGGTCAACTACAACTTCAATTGAGTCTTTTGGCAAATGCATCATGAGATGGGACTGCGTTCCTCCCGACAAGAGTCGTCGATCGATCAATTTGAGCTAAACCGATTCTTACTACCTCATATGTTCAACTAATACCTTAATTAATTAATATAGGACTAGGGGTGAATTCTCAAAATGTCAACTACAATAGATGACAGTGCCTATTTGATAATTTACAACAGATGGGTAATCTGTCGCAATAGATGACTTAATCTATTTGATAGTTTACAATAGATTCGTGATCTGTCGCAACAAATAACTTAATATGTTTGATAGTTTACAATAGATAGATAATATGTTGCAACAGATTTCATAATCTGTTTGATTTAATCCAATAGAAAAGACATTTGTTGCAACAGGCTGAACATTTGTTTATATATAATTCAGTTGAGTTCATATGTTAGAGTAATACCTTAATTGAATGTGAGTTCTTATAGGGTCAACTACAACTTCAATTTAGTCTTTTGGTAATGGCATGATGAGACGGTACTGTATTTCTCCCGACCAGAGTCGGCGATTGATCACTCTGAGCTGAACCAATTCTTACTACCTCATATGTTAGACTAATACCTTTATTGATTTATATAGGACTAGGGTACTAATACCTTAATTGAATAGTCTAGGACTAGGGGTAAGTTCTTATAGGGTCAACTACAACTTTAATTAAGTCTTTTGGCAATTACATAATAAGACGGTACTGCGTTCCTCCCAACAGAGTCGTCGATCGATCACTCTGAGCCGAACCGATTCTTACTGCCTCATATGTTAGACTAATATCTTAATTGATTAATCTAGGAATAGGGGACTAATACCTTAATTGAATAGTCTGGAACTATGGGTGAGTTCTCATAGGGTCAACTACAACTTCAATTGAGTCTTTTGGCAATTGCATAATGAGACGGTACAGCGTTCCTCCTGACAGAGTCATCGATCGATAACTCTAAGCCAAATCAATTCTTACTACCTCATATGTTAGACTAATACCTTAATTGATTAATTTAGGACTAGGGTACTAATACCTTAATTGAATAGTCTGGGACTAGGGGTGAGTTCTCATAGGGTAAACTACAACTTTAATTGAGTCTTTTGTCAATTGCATAATAAGACGGTACTACGTTCCTCCCGACAGAGTCGTCGATCGATCATTCTGAGCCGAACCGATTCTTACTACCTCATATGTTAGACTAATACCTTAATTGATTAATCTAGGACTAGGGTACTAATACCTTAATAGAATAGTATGGGACTAGGGGTGAGTTCTCATAGGGTCAACTACAACTTCAATTGAGTATTTTGGAAATTGCATAATGAGACGGTACTACGTTCCACCCGACAGAGTCCTCGATCGATCACTCTGAGCCGAACCGATTCTTACTACCTCATATGTTAGACTAATACCTTGATTGATTAATCTAAGACTAGGATATTAATACCTTAATTGAATAGTCTGGGACTAGGGGTGAGTTCTCATAGGGTTAACTACAACTTCAATTGAGTCTTTTGGCAGTTGCATAATAAGATGGTACTGTGTTCTTCCTGATAGAGTCATTGATCGATCACTCTGAGCTGAATCAATTCTTACTACCTCATATGTTTGACTAATAGCTTAATTGATTAATTTAGGACTAGAGTACTAATACCTTAATTGAATAGTCTGGGACTAGGGGTGAGTTCTCATAGGGTCAACTACAACTTCAATTGCATAATGAGACGGCACTACATTCCTCCCGACAGAGTCGTCGATCAATCACTTTGAGCCGAACCGATTCTTACTACCTCATATGTTAGACTAATACCTTAATTGATTAATCTAGAACTAGGGTACTAATACCTTAATTGAATAATCTAGGACTAGGGGTGAGTTCTCATAGGGTAAACTATCGATTAATCTAGGACTAGGGGTAAGTTTTCATAGAGTCAGCCACAACAAATGGCAGCGCCTATTTGATAATTTACAACATATGGGTAATTTGTTGCGACATATGACAATCCATTTAATAATTTACACTAGATGGGTAATCTGTAGCAACAACTGACTTCATCTGTGTGATAATTTACATCAGATTTGTAATCTGTTGTTACCTAATTTGATTGATAATTTACAACAGATGAGAAATCTGACGCAACATTTTGAACATTTTTTTTTACAATTTCAATTGAGTTCATATGTTAGACTAATAGTACCTAAATTGATTAATCTAGGACCAAGGGTGAGTTTTCACAGGGTCACCTCCTAGAGTACTCGGTCAACTACAACTTCAATTGTTTTTATACAATTTCAATTGAATTATCCTTTTTGCAATTGTATGATGAGAGAGTTAAAAATTACATATATATTTTATGATTTTAAAAATAATTAAGATCATTTTGGACCAAATTAACATTTTCAAAACTACTTGTCATTCTATTCCAAAATACAAATCAACCCATACAAAACGTTTCATCATTTCAAATCTTGAGGTCTAGCTCTTTCTCTCTCATTCTCACTTAACAATACAGTACAGACAACAACTACTCAACAAATTTGCTCAACCCTCCATAATAGATTACTTTTCTTCTCATTTCCGACCACATAGGTGTTATTTTCGACTTCATTCTTGTTTGTATCAGTCATTTTCTTTGTCTTCGTAGGCAACAGAGTTAGAGAAGAGATTTATATTTTTTTTCTAAAAAATAAGGTCTTTTAAGTTTATGATGAAAAATAAAACTTTTGGTTGTATTATCTTAGAGAATGGGTTTACAAATTTTGAGAAATCCCTAGTTTCCATCGCAGTGTTCCGTTGACTATTGTGGTATAGTTGGATGGTCTTTATGGTGTTGGTGGTGGTGGTGTTTGTGGTCGTCATGGTGGCACCGGTGGTGGCATTGGTTGGTGGTGTTTGTGGTGGTGTCGGTATTAGTGGTGTTTGTTTGTTTGTTGGCATTGGTTGGTGGTGTTTGTGGTGGTGGCTATGGTATGTCGATATTCATGGTGTTTGTAATGTATTTCTTAAAATCTATGCATACATCAACTGTAATGTAATTTTTATTTTTCTTTGTCTGTAGGTAAAACATGTCTCCTAAAAGAAAAGAAAGTGAAAGTGGATCAACGTCTGACCACTCAAAAAAAAGGCTACAGTACAGAGAGATTAGGAGGAGCTTCCTGAACAATTTATTTTAGGAAAAGTAAAGCTGAGGAGAGATGTGAAAAAAATGTTGAGGGATGTGGACAAGGGTCCATAGATGGTGATGAAGAAAATAAAAGTGAGAAAGAGGAGGAATTAGAGAGTTAGATAGAGAAAGAGGATGATCATCAACATGGTGATAATGGATCATCGACGGGGTGTGATTTAATATCAAAATCCCAGCATGATCCTATCAAAACTTTTAGCATTGACAGGTTTCAATTTGCGATGCCTAAAAATGACCTAGAAGGAAAAAAACTGCAATACCTCAGGAAATTTTATGCGTAAATGTGTTGGGTTCTATCTTCTAGAATAAATTATAAAATTTTCATGCGGAATATCTTAGATTATGACCCACCATTGTGTAGAGTATTGAATAAGATTTCCAACGATATGTGGATCATCCAAAAAGGACACCCGAGCGACGAGTTATGAACATTTCGATCAAACTATGAATAGTAGTGAACAATAAAACGTGCAGGAAAAAGTACTGAGGCTTGGTGTATTTTTGCTCCAACTTTAAATGATCATAACTCGTTGTACATAATGATCTGGGTGATCTACTATATATCAATGGAAAGATCTGCGAGTCCTCTTTCTAATAAAATTAGTTTCATCCTTTTGTCTATTGAAACAAAAAGTTATGGTCGATCTACTTTAGCCTATCAAAAGCAAATTTTTGGGTCAAATTCAAACGATCATAACTCCTCATATACAATAATCTGGGTGAGATACTATATGTCAATGAAAAGATATGAGAGTCCTCTTACTAATGAAATTGGTTTCATCTAATTTGGGTATCGGAGTAAAACATTATGGTTGATCTACTTCAGACTATCAAAACACTGCACCAAAGGACAGATTCGAGAATTATTTGATTTTTAGGGGCGTTTTGGTCATTTCCCCTCACCCAAAATCCATCCAAACCCTATATTAAAGCCTATTAGAAGCGTTATATGTTATATTTCATCAAATTCCCTCAAAAAGAAAACCCTAAGCTCCTACATCCAACTTCAAGAACCTCCAAAGTTCACCATTAATTCTGCAAATTTATTTAAGATTCCAAGTTCCTAGTTCAAGAACTCCAAGAACCATCATTCAAAGGCACGCTTAACATCTCAAAAATAAGTATCTGTCTAAAGTTCATCATTCAAGGTATGTGGAGTTTTTCAACAAGAACTCTCTTTCGTTCTTGTGCCCAAAAGTAATTTTCTTTACAAAGGCATGATTTTGATTTGATTTTTATGAATTTAAAGCATGAACCCATATCTTATGATGATTATGATGAAATATTGATGTTTATGATTTTGAAATATGAATTTAAATGTGTGGAGATATAAAGCATGAATCTTAAACGATATTTGTCATGATTTTGATATGGTCGTGAATCCCCATTGGAAATTGTATTTTTTTTTGAATTAGTGTATGTTATAAGCATGTTGATGTTGAATATTTGAGATATTTTGAATGATTTGACCTTTTGGTCTTAATGGAGTTGTTTTGAACTCGAGTGTGAAAGAAATCCACAACGTGGTTGATTTTGATAGATGGGAAGCATGATGTCTCCCGATGTATATTTATATATTACTGAAATTGTTTTGTTGTGAATTTTCTTTGAAATGATCTGACATAAGTTTAGGAGAAATATTTAGTACTGAGTGGGAGGTATAAAGCGACCTTACTTCCCTAGAACTACGTGCCCCCGTAGGAGTGAGCTTGAGGCTGATTTATATAGTGATCACTAGTTCGTGTGGATTTGATATTGATAGTCCTACTCTGATGGCAAGGATAGGATGGCTCTCCCCAACGTGGGTTATACGTTGGACTCCATGTAGCTCACATGGTTTATGTCGGTTATAGGATCTCCCAGTGTATGTGTATTTCCTTGTGTCTTTGGTTAATGGTGAAGTGATTTGAAAGTGGAATTGTGAAAGTTATTCTTTCAAAAGATTTAAATGATATTTACATTATGAGAATTGATATTCTTGATGAACTGAAAGTAATTGACAAATTATATGATGACTCACATATATTATTGTACTTATTTCATCCTCTCATGATTATGATGATTTTCTTCGGGCTATGTGAGTCTTTCATACATCCTGTATATTTCTTATAAATATTTATGATAATGATATTTATAAAACTGCATACACCCCATATACTCGATTCCTTTCCATGGTACTGACCCACATCTTCGGATGTGGGCTACATTTTCTCAGAATGTAGGTTCAGGTGCTCAGTTCCAGGTTCGACAGTGATTCTTCGAGCATGCTGTTCTACATCCTCTATCGTGGTGAGTCCTCATGTTCCGAGGATGTGATGTCTGATGTTGGTTTCACAGAATTGTTTATATTTGATAACTGAGTATGAGTCAGTTGGGGCATGTCTCAATGGCTCGCTAGTTTTATTGATTTTCTTAGAGGCTTGTCAGACTAGTATAGATGTTGGGAGTTGACTGAAAAGTCATATTTTGTTATCTTTCTGAAATTCTTTTATTCTTGGATGATGATTACTTTGTTGATATTTGAGGGTTATTTATAGAAACATCGTTGATTGGTGTTGAACTGAATGAAAATGGCTCAAAAGGTTAGCTTAGGGCTACTCGTAACCTCAAGCACCGTGTGATTCTCTGGGACCCATTTTCTGGGCGTTACAAACTTGGTATCAAAGCCTAAGGTTTTGAGGTATCCTAGGGAGTCTGACAAGTGGCATTAAGTAATGTTTTGATCATCGATGTGTAGCGCTCCACATCTATGAGCAAGAGGCTACAAGATGTTTTAGGAAAAAGTGTGATTCTTTCTTTCAGAAGTCTATCGTGCTTAAAGTGTCTCTCTCTGCTATTGATTCGTGCTCTCTTTTTTCAGAAATATGCCTCCACGTCGAGCGAGAAGAAATAATGATGGTCAGAAACCTCAACCCGCTGACCCATTGAATAAAAACATATCCCATGCTGAATTTCAGGCAGCCTTTCAGGCGCTGGCCTAAGCTGGTACTTCAAATATTTAGGCTAACCCGGCCCCAGCTCCACAACAGCAGGGAGATGATTCAGTTGCTGCTAGGATCTGTGACTTCATGCGGATGAATCCACCGAAATTCTATGGGTCCAAGTCTGATGAGGATCTATGGTTGTTTTTAGAGGAGGTGCAGAAGATTACTTAGGTGATGCATATATCTGAGGAACATAATGTGAAGTTGGCTACGTATAGGTTGAAAGACTTTTCTTATGACTAGGTTGTTACTTGGAGGAAAGGTAGAGGTGAGGGAGCTGTCCCTACGACTTGGCAAGAGTTCCAGGATACATTCCTGGATAAGTTTTTCCCTTTAGAGATGAGGAAAGCGAAGATGGAAGAGTTTATGAACCTACGACAGGGCTCTATAACTGTTAGGGAGTACTCTCTAAAGTTCAATTAGTTGGCCAAGTATGCGCTTGACTTAGTGGCTGATAATTGGGCTAGTATGAGTAAGTTTGTGACTGGACTATCTAGTTATGTGGTTAAGGAATGTAGGTCTGCTATGCTGAATAGTGAGATGAATCTTTCTAGGCTGATGACTCATGCCCAACATACTGAGGTAGATAAGATTAAGGAGAGAGATAGAATAAGAGGGAATAAGAGAGCTAGGTCCGAGCAGCATAGACAGGGTCAGACTAGATCGTAGGGAAGGAGTCCCCCTCAGTATTAGGATCGTTCATCTATACCATTACCGTTATCTTCTAGTGATCCAGTGCCTAGAGGTAGGCAGGATCAAGGTAGCAGGTCATATGCATCTAGGTCCCAGTACAGTGCTGACAGTAAGCCAAATCGTCCTCTATGTCCTAAGTGTGGTAGGGCTCATTCGGGTAAGTGTTGGGGTGAGAAGAGGGTTTATTTCCGGTGTGGTGACATGGGTCACAGAGTTAGAGATTTTCCACAGGATGGTCAAGGGTGTTGTGACTATCGCCCTTAGACCCAGACTCAGACTGTTAGTGCTCCAGTTCCAGCGACTCGTCCAGCCTCAGCTCAGGTGCCTCTTCTAGCAATGCTGGCGGGCAGCACCAGAATAGATTCTATGCTTTACCGTCCCGCCAGGAACAGGAGGACTCTCCCGATGTTGTTACTGGTATGCTTCATATATTTCAGTTTGATATGTATACTTTGTTGGATCATGGATCCAGTTTCTCATATGTTACACCTTTGATTGCTGTGAATTTTGAAATGAGTCCTGAGATTATTCCTAAGCCTATCCTAGTTTCTACCCCAGTGGGTGATTCGATTGTTGCCCAAAAAGTGTATAAAAAGTCTCCTGTTACCGTTCTTCATAGATTCTTGTTGGTTGATCTAATTGAGTTAGACATGGTAGATTTTGATGTGATTCTGGGTATGGACAGGCTGTATTCTTCTTATGCCTTTATTGATTGTCGGACCCGAATGGTCAAGTTTCAGTTTTTGGGTGCATCCGTGTTTGAGTGGTCTAGGAATTCTGTGTCACCCAAGATTCATTTTATCTCTTACCTCAAAGATAGAAAGCTTATTTCCAAGGGGTGTATTTACCATTTGGTTAGAGTCAAAGACACTAAGTCTGAGACTCCAACTTTCCATTCTGTTAACGTCGTCAATGAGTTTTCTGATGTCTTTCCGGATGATTTCCCAGGGATACCTCTTGATAGAGAGATAGAGTTCGGGATTGATCTTCTTCCCGATACTCAGCCCATTTCTATTCCTCCTTATCGTATGGCCCCTGTAGAATTTAAGGAGTTGAAAGAGCAACTCAAAGATCTACTAGATAAGGGTTTCATAAGGCCCAGTATTTCTCCTTGGGGTGCTCTTGTGTTGTTTGTGAGAAAGAAAGATGGCTCTTTGCGTATGTGCATTGATTACCGCCAACTGAATAAAGTCACCGTAAAAAATAAGTACCCCCTTTTGAGAATAGATGATTTGTTTTACCAATTACAAGGTGCAAGTTATTTCTCAAAGATAGACCTTCGTTCCGACTATCATCAACTCAAAGTTAGGGAGTGTGACATCCTGAAAATTGCTTTTCGAACTTGTTATAGCCATTTTTAGTTTCTTGTTATGTCTTTCGGGTTAACTAATGCCCAAGCAGCTTTCATGGACCTCATGAATTGAGTGTTCAGACCATATCTGGATATGTTTGTCATAGTGTTCATCGGTGATATACTGGTGTACTCCCGTAGTGAGGATGAACATTCTGATCATCTCTGAACTGTCTTGTGCACCCTTAGAGATCACCAGTTGTTTGCCAAGTTCAGTAAGTGTGAGTTTTGGCTAAGGTCAGTTGCTTTTCTGGGTCATATCATTTCTTTCGAGGGTATTAGAGTTGATCCCCAAAAGATCAAAGCTGTTAAAAATTGGCCTAGACCTATTTCTCCAACTGATATCCGAAGTTTCTTAGGTTTAGCTGGCTATTACCATCGTTTTATTGAGGGTTTTGCCTCTATAGAGTCTCCTATAACCCGATTGACCCAAAACAAACTGAAGTTCTTGTGGTCCGAATCTTATGAGAAGAGTTTTCAGGAGTTGAAGACTCGACTCACTTCAGCACCTGTTTTGACTTTGCCTGATGGTATTGATGGTTTTGTGGTGTACTGTGATGCTTTGAGAGTTGGGTTGGGTTACATATTGATGCAGAAGAGTAAGGCGATAGCTTATGCTTCTATACAGTTGAAACCCCATGAGAAAAATTACCCCACCCATGACCTTGAGTTGGCTGCTATTATGTTTGCTTTGAAAATCTGGAGACACTATTTGTGTGGTGTCCATGCTGATGTTTTCACTGATCATAAGAGTCTGCAGTATGTGTTTACCTAGAGAGAATTGAATCTTAGGCAGAGACGATGGTTAGAATTGTTAAAGGACTATGATATGAGTGTGCTGTACCATCCGGGCAAGGCCAATATTATGGCGGATACCCTAAGTAGAGTGTCCATGGGTAGTGTTTCGCATGTGGTAGAAGGTAAGAAAGACTTGGATCGTGATGTACATTGTTTGGCTAGATTGGGGGTTAAGTTGTTTGACTTTGCTGAAGGTAGTATAGGGGTTCAGAGTGGTTCCAAATCCTCCTTGGTTTCGGAAGTGAAGGAAAAGCAATACTTAGATGCTAGTTTGGTCAGACTGAAAGAGTCAGTCAAGGACCAAAAAGTAGAGGTTTTCTCCCACGGGGGAGATGGTGTGTTGAGAATACAGGGTAGATTGTGTGTCCCGAATGTTGATGATCTGAGACAGAGAATTATGGCTGAAGTGCACGGGGCGCGATATTCTATTCATCCTGGTGCCACCAAGATGTACCGAGACTTGCGGGAAATCTATTGGTGGAGTGGCATGAAGAAAGATATAGTAGCGTTTATAGCTAAGTATGCAACATGCCAACAGGTTAAGGTTGAACACCAAAGACCTGGTGGTATGATGCAAGAGTTTATTATTCCCACCTAGAAGTGGGAAGAGATAAACATGGACTTCGTGATTGGTTTACCTCCTTCCCGATGCCATCATGATTTCATTTGGGTTGTGGTTTATAGATTGACTAAGTCTGCTCATTTCTTGCCTGTTCATACTTCATATACTGCTGAGGATTACGCTAGATTGTATATCCGAGAGCTAGTCAGACTACATGGAGTTCCCTTGTCTATCATTTCGGATAAGGGTACTCAGTTCACTTCGCAATTTTAGAAAGCTTTTCAGAAAGGTCTTGGTACCCAAGTGCTTTTGAGTTCTGCTTTTCATCGGCAGACTGATGGTTAGGATGAGTGGACCATCCAGACCTTATCGGATATGTTGAGAGCTTGTGCACTTGACTTTAATGGAAGTGATAGAATTTGCTTATAATAGCAGCTTTCACTCTAGTATTGGCATGGCTCCATTTGAAGCCTTGTATGAGAGGAAGTGTAGATCACCCATAGGTTGGTTCAAGGTGGGTGAAGCGAATGTGAGTGGTCCTGATTTGGTATTTGAGGCTATGGAAAAAGTTAAGTTGATTAGGGAAAGGTTGAAAACTGCGCAGAGTCGTCAGAAGTCATATGTGGATGTTAGAAGGAGAGACCTTGAGTTTGAAGTTGGTGACCTAGTGTATCTAAAAATTTCACGCATGAGGGGGGTGAAGAGATTCGGAAAGAAGGGGAAGCTTAGTCCCCGTTATGTTGGTCCTTACAAAATTCTTAGCCGTGTTAGTAAGGTAGCTTATGAGGTTGAGTTGCCTTCCGAGTTGTTCTTTGTTCATCCAATATTCCATGTCTCAATGATTAGAAAGCATATTAGCAATGCTGTGGTAGTGGATTCCTCTGTGAGTGCTGACATTCAAGAAAATCTTTCTTTTGATGAGATTCCTGTTGAGATTCTTGATTTCAGTCTCCGAAGACTAAGGAACAAAGAAGTTCCCTTGGTCAAGGTGTTGTGGCGAAACCAATCTGTTAAGGGTGCAACTTCGGAAGCTGAGGCGGATATGCGATCCAAGTACCCGCACCTATTTTCTGAAAAAACCCAAACAAGATGAAGGTACCGTTCTTTCCTAAATCATGCACTTTTTATAAAATTTGTAGCAGTTCAGCTGTCATTTATTATGTGTTCAGCTGTAGTTTCTTGAATTTATGCATTCGGAGTGAGAAACGATGTGGTGATGATTCTAACGAATGGTTTCAGTTGTATGCTCTATTCCTTATCTAATCTTGGCATGCCTAGCGTCATTCGAGGATGAATGTTTCCAAGGGGGGGATGATGTAATACTCCGAGAAATATTTCGTTGAAATTTTGTGCGTAAACGTGTTGGGTTCTATCTTCTAGAATGAATTATAAATTTTCCATGTGGAACATCTTATATTATGACCCACCATTGCGTAGAGTATCAAATTAGATTTCCAACGATATGTGGATCATCCAAAACGGACACCCAAGCGACGAGTTATAAACATTCCAATTGAACCATGAATAGTAGTGAACAGTAAAACGTGCAGGAAAAAGTACCGAGGCCTGGCGTATTTTTACTCCAACTTTAAATGATCATAACTCATTGTACATAATGATCTAGGTGATCTACTATA
>NC_061114.1:28441815-28519938 GCF_002878395.1 Capsicum annuum
ATATCTTATGATGATTATTATGAAATCTTGATATTTATCATTTTGAAAGATGAATTTACATGTGTGGAGATATAAAGCATGAATCTTAAACGATATTTATCATGATTTTGATATTTGGGTCATGAATCCCTATTGGAAATTGAGTTTTTTTTTGAGAAAGTGTGTGTTATAAGCACGTTGATGTTGAATATTTGAGATATTTTGAATGATTTGACCTTTAGGTCTTAATGGAGTTGTTTTGAACTCGAGTGTGAAAGAAATCCACAACGTGGTTGATTTTGATAGATGGGAAGCATGATGGCTCCCACTGTATATTTATATATTACTGAAATAGTTTTGTTGTGAATTTTCTTTGAAATGATCTGACCTAAGTCCGGGAGAAATCTTTAGCACCGAGTGGGAGGTATAAAGCGACCTTACTTCCCTAGAACTACGTGCCTCCATAGGGGTGAGCGTGAGGCTGATTTATATAGTGATCACTAGTTTGTGTGGATTTGATATCAATAGTCCTACTTCGATGGCAAGGATAGGACGACTCTCCCCAATGTGGGTTATACGTTGGACTACATGTAGCTCACATAGTTTTTGTCGGTTATAGGATCTCCCAATGTGTGTGTGTTTCCTTGTGTCTATGGTGAATGGTGAAGTGATTTGAAAGTGGAATTGTGAAAGTTATTCTTTCAAAAGATTTAAATGATATTTACATTATGAAAATTGATATTCTTGATGAACTGAAAGTGATTGACAAATTATATGATGACTCACATGTGTTATTGTACTTATTTCATCCTCTCATGATTATGATGATTTTCTTCGGGCTATGTGAGTCTTTCATACATCCTGCATATTTCTTATAAATATTTATGATGATGATGTTTATAAAAATGCATACACCCCCATATACTCGGTTCCTTTCCATGGTACTCACCCACATCTTCGAATGTGGGCTGCATTTTCTAAGAATGTAGGTTCAGGTGCTCAGTTCCAGGTTCGACAGTGATTCTTCGAGCACGCTGTTCTACATCCTCTGTCATGGTGAGTCCTCATATTTTGAGGACGTGATGTCTGATGTTGGTTTCACGAAATTGTTTACATTTGATAACTGAGTATGAGCCAGTTGGGGCATGTCTCAATGGCTCACTGGTTTTATTGATTTTCTTAGAGGCTTGTCAGAATAGTATAGATGTTGGGAGTTGACTAATAAGTCGTATTTTGTTATCTTTCTGAAATTCTTTTATTCTTGGATGATGATTACTTTGTTGATATTTGAGGGTTGTTTATGGAAACCCCGTTGATTCATGTTGAATTGAATAAAAATGGCTCAAAGGATTAGCTTGGGGCTACTCGTAGCCTCAAGCACTGTGTAACGCTGCAGGACCCATTTTTGGAGAGTTACAAAAACTAACTGGTCAAATTGTACTTAAATGTCAGATGAGAAATTTTTTTGAACATTTTATGAAAATTATAAAGAACGAAAACATAGGCAGACTTTTTAAGAAGAACTGCTTTGGATGCCTTCTCGAGTTGTCTGAGGACCCCTCTACCTGTATTCGTTTCCCTATGACGACGACATATGGTCTTCTCAAGGGCAGGATCAAGTACGCGGGGGATGATAAAGATCCGGAGGAGGAGGCAAAAAAAAGATGGATGAAATCTGGATCAACTACTTTGGCATGGCTATTTGTTTTGGCTTGCAAGAGTTTGCCATAGTGAAGGGCTTGAGATGCCATCGTCTAGAAGGACCACCACCCCGCAAAATATCCAAGGCAAGAAAATGCAAGGGAAAAATAGATGGGTTGTTTGACATTGCTCGACGTGGCTACAAAGCATCTGATTTGTTGACAGATCTAGAGGATAAAACCCTACTAGAGAAGTAGAGAGAGCAATTGTGCTTAGTTTGGTTTGCCTATTCGGTTATATTGGCAAGAGACATCAACACGTTCATTGAAGATGATTTGTTGGTGCGTGTTGAGGATTTTGATAAATTCAACAATTATCCCTGAGGATATGACAGCTTCTACTTGACTATCCAATATTTAATGACAAAGCTATCCTCAGGGACGACCATTTTATACGACTTTCCTTGGGCTTTCATGGTAAAATTAATCACTAATTTTACTCAACCATTAATTTATATTGAATATAGTTATTATGATTTTTTTTGATTGCTTCCTGTTTACATTTTTTAGGCTTGGGAATTTGAAGCCATTCCTCCCGTCCGAAAGTAGTTAATAGATTTCCCAGATGAGGTTTCTCATCCAAGGATGTGTAGTTGGTTGGCTGCAAATAGCAACACCAATATTAAGGAGGCTGATCTGTTTAACCCTCCGGATGATGCAGTACATCTTCTTCAAGTAAAATAATTCTACTCAAAGATAAGAAAGATATTGAACAGATGTTATATCTGATGCACCGGATGGGACATCTGTTGCGACAGGGTATATCTTACATCAGATTACCCATCTATTGCTTTGGTTCTCTGAACCCGACTCCAAAAAGATTAACCATCTACTGCAAATTATGCAATAGATGTTTAATATGATAACATATCATTCATCTATTGCGACGTATAGATCATCTGTTGCATAACAGATTACCCATCTTGTGCAGCTGTTGCAACAGATGACTGATATTTTACATCAGATTATCCATGTGTTGCTCTGTTTCTCTGAACCAGAATCAAATAGATTTTAACCATATACTGCAACTTATGCAACAGATGGGTCTTTTTTTAAAAAAATATAGCCCAACTGTGAAAATTATTATATTATATGATTTAAATGCATCTGTCTTTTTTTTCTTTTTTATAGGTTGTACATCTATGGACTGTGCCTACTGAGGAGGAGTCGGTAATGACTTCTTATATTACTCTAGGTCATGTTGATACTATTGCAGACCCAACGGTGGAGCTAATAAAGAAGGAATTGGCTGGAGCAATAGCCATAAGAAGAGCAGTTAGGCAAGGTCAGCCTAATGTTGAGGCTCTTCATGACCAACCTTTTACTAAGGCAGATCTGGGTGCTTCTTATGGTAGAGTTGTTGGTATTAGTGTCAGGCGTGCTGATGCTATTGCCAATCATGATGATGAGCATGTTGATGCTCAAGAAAGAATAAATATGTTTGAAAACACCCCTTTTCGTCCTTACACAAGTCCCTCACACCTCTCTTCACCCTTATATTCTCGTTGCGAATACGATGAGTGCAAGGACAGACAGGATAAACTCTTTGAAAAAGTGGAGGCTTCTTTAAAGCTATCGAGGAATTCAAATCCAAGAGGTGTGTCATAACATCCAAGAAGGTGAGGGAGCCACACACTCCTACAGCGTTGGTTAGGAGAAAGAGAAGAGCAATTAAAGACGTACTCTCCGCTCAAAAATCAAAAGAAATTACAATTCCTCCCTCTCCAAAAGCTGTTGAAGTTCAGGGTCTAGTCAAGAAGGTGGACATATATGCGAAACTTGGCACAAAAGAGAAGAGGGATCTACGACAGTCCAAGAATGCCAAGCCAGGCACACCAGATTACCCCAGGCCTCCCTTTTCCCCCCCAAGACTTTCAGACTGTGACTGATATGCGTATGTCGTACGAGGACAAGGCAAGTTTACTTTTACTAACCTAGACCTTCTAATCTACCCTATGAAGAAGAAGCTACATAACAGATTTCACATCTGTTACAACAGCTGGGTATACTGGTGCAACTGGTAGTGGTTATGTTGCAACTTATTATCCATCTGTTGCATAAGTTGCGTTTGATTATTTATTCAGAGAACCCTATGTAATAGATGGACCAACCATTTCATCTTTACAATTACTAACCTATTTAAAAATTGACTTCTTATCTCACAGCATGTTGACATAATTCTCTGCCTCATGAGAAAAAGGCAATTAACGTATCGGGAAGCTTATGACGCTGCCGATAGGATAATAGACCTCCACTTCTATAAGAAGATCAAATATAGGTACAATCAACTCAATGGAGAGGCGTCAACCCTTGGCATGGGACTTGATTTCCTAGTTCCTACATTGGTCTTGGATGAACAAGAAACATTAAGATATGTTAGAAGAGACAGGCCAAATCCATACGGCAAGAGCTGGATCAAGACAAAAAGAATTCTTCCAGTCATTAGCGTGAACGGCATGCATTATCGGGTTGTTGAGATACTACTCGAGAAGGGAAAGATCAATGTTTATAAATCCAACGTACCTCTCATTGATGATTTCGATCTTTTTCTCCTCATGGAGCCACTGATGGTGCTGTTGCCCATCTTGTTGAGGGAGAGTAAACTGATGAATTATTTTCCAACAAAAGTGTTGATGAAGAAATCATGAGATTTTGAAGGTCGAAATAGGGGAATGATCCTTCCAAAAGATGATGCCGCTAAAGCGAGCGGCTCGCATGCTTTTGCACACATCGAATATTTGTTGACTGACACAGAAATGGCTGAGTCAATGACTTTTCTGTGCGACAACGCTGGGGCAAACCTGCAAGAGGTCTGGGCTTATGGGGTACTAACTGGATGCTTGAAGCCTGTGTATATAGAAGAGCCTGTGAAATAAAAATTTTTAATTTCAAGTCACCCTTCACTTTATTACATGAAATGTAGTGGCAATAATTTTTTTCTGATGAAAGTTGAGTTTTTTATAATATAATAGATTAGATTGTAAATTTGTTGTAAAATATCTTTAATCCGTTCTGTCATATAGTTTATCTATTGCAATAGGTTGGTCATCTATTGTATTAGAGCGATGTTATTTCTATGAATAATCTAATACTCTAAGTCTAATCAGTTGCAACAGTGGGAAAACCTGTTTGATAATTTCTAACAGATGACCTAAATTTTACAACATATGCCTAAATCTTTTTGATATTTTCCAACAGTTACACTTGAATATCCATGTGCTCGAAAACACCAAACCATTATCAAATATACACACCACCATGAAAATTTTACCAATTAGGATTGAATATCCATGTGTCCAACAACACCACTCCAGTAGCAATAACGGCAACAATGTAGTATCTTCTTGCTTGATTTTATTTCTCTTCAGAAGCCTTGACTTTGTTCAACAAACCTCAGATTACACGATTTGCTTGTGAAGGGTGTCTTTCTTCATACCAATCAAAGTAATCTCATCCGCCCAATTTCTATAAAAAAGAGAACATAAATACAAAATAATTACATGTCAATAATTAATCAATTAATTATATAAAAAATTATTACCTTTAAAATCTTACAAGTAAAAAACTTAAGACCCTAATTTTGTTGACTTCAAGAAGTCTTTAACAGAGCTTCATGACCTCACTTACAATATCAAAAATCTTTATCACAAAAAATAGTGGAAGATGCGATCGACATTGTCAAGCTCAGTTGGAAAAAAGGAAAGAAATAATTTGAATAGATAAAAGAAGATGACGATGAAGAAGAAGATTTGTGAATTTAGGGTTAAATTTTAGGAGAAATATGAATTTATAAGACAATGGGGGGGGGGGGGGGGAATGACCGTTGGGGGCTAAGTGACAGCAAGTCAGCGAAATGTGCCAAACTGACACTGACACATTTGATACCTATTTTATTTTACAGGTTTAAAATGAACACTGTCTACTTGATGTCTATCTTATTTTAGGTGTTTGAACTGGACACCATTGATGGGTTGCACCTTTTATATTTCAATTCAATTCACTTTAACCTTTTTACACATAGTGGTAATTTTTTATGTCCAGCAAAAGTTGAATTTTTATAATGCAATAGATTTCTCCATCCGTTGTAATAGTTATCCAACCTGTTCTGACATATAGTTTATCTGTTGCAATAGGTTGGTCATCTATTGCATTATCTCGATATTTTTATCTAAAGTTCATCTGTTGTAAAAGTGAGAAAACCTGTTTGATAAATTCCAATAGATCACCTACCTGTTGCAACATATGTTTAAATTTGTTTGATTTTTTCAATAGATGTGTCGTCTGTTGCAATAGATACATTATCTGTTGCAATATTTAAATCTAGTATTCCTTTTCAATTAATAAGTTCAAATCTAAGGAATAAATAAAATTCGTAGACAAAATAAAATAAATCGAACCCTTCATAAATTAGCTGAAATAAGTCAACTAATAAATGAAATGTAAAAAAATTATTATGGGTACAGATCTCAACAAATACATCAACAACAATTTAAGTATACTGCCAGGGATTGCTTTGATTTGACAAGCTCAAGCTATAAAGATCTACTCAGTATGGGAAAGTTGTTCTTCATCCGGTGCTATGAAATTTTGCTTTTCTCGTCATGGATCTTTATTTTCACTTACGTACGGTTTGTGCACTTTTTGTTCTCCGTATTTCCATAAAAAGAGTAGCATATTATCAATGTTGTTCAGCAGTAGCTTCTTCTACATCCACCTGGAAAGCTAGAATTGGTCAATGCTAATCACGGAGATACAGCAAAACGGAAAAGGATAACTCATCTCTTCTAGCAAATCAAACAGGTCTTTCTCCCGTATTAAATTATCCCAAATAGATTATATTTCTTTTGCAACAATGAATGAACTATTTGGACAAATTTCTACATGAGAAAGATCCTGTGTGATAATTTCCAACGGATGAACCATCCATTGCAACATATGAATCATCTGTTGTAGCATATAGGTCGTCTGTTGGTACAATTAAAATCGGTACGAAGAGCTGTTTGATTTGCTAAAATAGACGAGATATATGTTGCACTAGATAAAGTATCTGGGGCAACGGGTTAGTCAACTGTTGCAGTAGATGTATGTATCTGTTTGATAATTTTCAGCAGATATGTCATCTATTGAAACAGATATGTGTCTGTTTGTTTTGTTAGTTGGAAGACATATAATATATTCACCTTCTTCAGCTCGTGCTGCTCTCCTTTGGACATTGTACATTGCTTAGTGCAATAGACAGACAGATGAGTTGTAATTTTGCTTTTTTGAATGCTTGATAATGCCATGGAAATCACTCTCCTTCTCCTCTTAGCCCTAATCTCTAATGGAGAGGATGGAAATAAAATCCTCTTTCATGGAATGAGACCCCTCTTAGATGTCAATTCATTTATAGAAGTATTTAATGCATTAATAGCATTAATCACTACATCATATTTTGCCCTACAGTCTTGACATTTGCATGCAGAACATTTGTTGGGAGAGGAAAAATCTGTATAACCAGTATGATCATACTCATAATGGTTTATTTTAAATACTGTAAGAAGAGCATCATTAGCCCCAACAGCATCACCACTACCACCACCAACAGCTCCATCACCACTAAGACCATCAACAACAACAACAAGCCCACCCTCTAAAATTATTTTTCTTATAATGGTTGTTGCTCTAAACAATTCCATTTTTATTCTGTCGATGACCTTAGGGTCCGATAAAGTTTGCACAGACTGTAAAGTAAGAAAAAATGGCATCTTCAACTCTCGATTGGTTAGAACTAGTGACGGATGCACAATCTAACATAAATCATAGTATATATTTGAATGATGATTAAATTATTTAAAAAATCAATAATTAAAAGAAAAAATTAATTATATTATACTTACTGCATCCTTCGAGGGTTGAAGAGATCAAGAAATTTTGCACTTTTATCAGTTTTGGCTGACAACCATCTCAAGATTCTTGGACAGGAAACTCCTTCCTGGTAGTTCACTTGTTGTCTCAAATAAGGAATGGCTTCAAATACCTAAGCCTATCAAATAACGCTAATAAACCAAAATCATTATTGAGCGAAAAAAATGAATGATATCATAATAGACGAAAGAAACATTTACCCAGAAAGCCCATGGGAAGCCATATAAATTGACTGTCTTTGGCGTTAATGGAGTCAACAAATATTTGACAGTCATTTTAAAGCTTTCATACCCCCAAGGATAGCTGTTAAACGCATCAAGATCCTTGGAGAGCTTTATTAAACCAAGGCTTATGTTGTTGTTAACATCTCTTGCCCAAAGAATATTATGTACAAACCAAACCAAGTACAATGACTGCTTGTGATTCTTTGAAAGTCCTTTACCTTTCAATGCTTCTATCAAATTTTTATTTTTTAAGCTTGGACCAACAATGGACACCAGGACATCATGATCACACGACTTGCCTTTGCCTTTTTTGGGTGTGTGGAGTGCTTTTTTTTTGGGTTAGAATAGGTATAACTTGAGAAGGAGGATAAAATTTTAGTACAGTAACTATGGCAAACTCCTTCCTACCAAAACAAACAGGCATGCCATAGTAATTTATCCACACCTCATCCATCTTATCTTTGTTTTCATACATAAATCTATGCTAGAGTAGTTCATATACCATTTTTATTTGGAAACGAGCATTGTTGTCCTTCGGCAAATCAAGATATTTTCCAAAGAAGCTTTCCATGAAATAAGCATCAAATTTTTGTTCAGAAAGTATTTTTCTGAAGGCGTCAAAAGATTTTCCCATGGCTGAATTAACCATGAAATCACCCGTTAAATCTATGGCACTATCGCACTGCATTCTCATAGGATAACGATCAATGCTGAAAGCTTTGACCAACTCTTTGGTGGAATGGCTATTAGCATCTGCATCATCTCTTTTGAAATATCCCTCCTCCCCGTGTTCATCATATTCTGCTCCCGATTAAGATAACGCTTGTAAAGCAAGCTTATAGAGTGGTGGATGTAGCCTAGCTGCTTCACTTTTTCCTTTACTTGGACTTGATTTGGTTTCTGTTTTTTTGGGAACCATATTATCTAAAATTAGTAGGAACATAAAATAATATATTATTATTGATTAATGTATCATTAAAAAATGATAACAGTAAATCAAACAAGCAAAATAGTAAAATAACAGTTGCAATAGATCACCGATTTGTTGCACCAGGTAGTATATTTGTTGCAGCATATAACCAAACTATTGCAGCAGATGAGTAATCTATTGCAACAATACAAAACATATCACTCATCTTTTAAGACAGATGAATGGTCTGTTCAACAGATCATACAACTGTTGTGACATCATCTGTTGCAACATATGAGTGATCTGTTGGAATAGTTAAATAATTTGTTGCGACTATACAAAACATATCACTCATCTATTGAGAAAGAGAAATGGTTTATGCAATAGATCACATATCTATTGCAATATATGAGTGATCTGTCAGAACAGTTAACTAACCTGCAACAACGGCTGAGTAATCTGTTGCAAAAATACAAAACATATCACTCATCTATTGAGAAAGATAAATGGTCTGTGCAACAGGTCACATATCCATTGCAATACATGAGTGATCTGTTGGAACAATTATCAACGGTCAATATTGTTTAGATTTCTTCCAACAGAGGGTCGTCTATCACGGCAGATGAATGATCAGTTGGAAAAATCAAATCTTGGACATTTCCTGTAGAAAGAGTTGATAGGATTTTATCCAACAGGAGGTTCATCTGTTGCATCAGATCATTAAATTGATGGTTCTTATATTGCACCAGATGGTTAATTAGTTGTATCAAATCTTTTATCCGATGCTTAATCTATTGCAACATATGGTAAAGTTGTTGCATCAGATAGTTAATCTGTTGCATCAGATTATTAATCTGTTGCATCAGAATTGTAATCTGATGGTTCCACTGGTGCATCAGATGGTTGATCTGGTGCATCATCTAATAAATCTATTACATCATATAGTTAATATATTGTACCAGATGGGTAATCTATCAGAGGAAACAAAAAATAGTAGCACGTGTTTAACAAAAAACAACAATTTCACCATTTTTACCAAGAACAAGAACAGAACAAATCAAACCAAATTGTCATTTTGTTTTTATAAACACAAATAATAAAAAGGCCATTTCAGAACGCATTTTAAATTAGTGCAATAAATATTGAAATTGTTAACTAATAATATAACAAAAGTTGGCTCAAGTTTCTCGTTTTCTTCAAAACAAAAAAGGCCATTAATTTTTACCTATAAAAGAAGAAAAGGAACGATGAAGAATTTAAAGTTGTTGTGGCTAAAAAGAAAGACTGTCACGTCAATTGAAGGTTGAAGTCGAAAAAGAAATTAAAGTGCAACTGTTTGTAGTCGGATGTTGAAGTCACCGAGGATTAAAATGAGAAATTTGCAGAACAGTTGGTTGGGAGAGAGTTGAGAAGAGCTATTGAAAGAGGGATTAGAGATAGGTTGATTAAATTAAAGAGGGGAACTCGAAGCCCAACTATTTGTCGCCGGAGGTAGAAGTCGCCAGGGGTTGATGGGAGAAAAGAGGGGAACTCAAAGCCCAACTATTTGTCTCCGGAGGTAGAAGTAGTGGGGGTTGAAGGGAGAAATTTTGCAGAACTATTGGTTGGAGAGAGTTGAGAGAAGCTGGAAAGAGAGGAGAGAGTGGTTGATTTGGATTGAAGAGGGGTGTGGTTTGGGTTGATTTGTATTTTTAAAAAGATTAAAAAGTTTTAAAAATATTAATCAAGTCCACAATTAACTTAATCAAGTTTCCTAATGATGTTTGACCCTATCTGTTGGTCAATGTCACCAATCCTTCATTCAAGACTTAAAAGACGCCTTTCCTTCAATTTTCTCATGAAACTCAATATATATATATATATATATATATATATATATATATATTTGTAATACTATCTCAGTTGTAATACATATTTTGCCTGCAAGTATTACTTACATCTTCATATTGTGTCGGAATAATGACTTTATCTAATTATTATTTTCACATCTATCTATTTTATCTCTAAGTTATTTTTATATTGATTTTGTAATTCTCAAAGAGCAAAATTAATACATAATGACTAATGAGTAATATAGTAGATGGAGAGTAATCTTTAGTTATTTATTATTTCAAATCTTTAATTTTGCTTCTTTTAGTCCTAATTCTCGTAGAGAGATTAACTCAAGCAAGTTTATTGATTTAATGATCTCTATCTTATCTCTTTTAGTCCTAATTCTCACAGAGGGATTAACTCAAATAAGTTTATTGATCTAATGGGTCTTTATCTTATTTCTTTTAGTTCTAATTCTCACGGAGGATTTGACTCAAATAAGTTTATTGATTTAAAAACTAATCGCAAGAGGTCTTTACACATTTTAGCACAATTCAAGCAAGAAAATATTTTGATTCTATTGTCACTAGACTTAAATTATTTAATTGACATAACCTCACGGAGTGTTAATTAATTATTTAATTCTTAGTGAACTAAATATAATTGTATTAGCAATGAGCATTTATTCTTTAGATAAAATATATGTGAAAACTGAGATTTTATTATAAAAATATTATCAAGTGAATTCAACGATTCCCAACTCTTTTTAATTATAAATTTTTGGAAAGTAATTTATTTAAGTTTTTAGTAATCTATATAATTTCAATTTTACCTCTCATCAGTTTGATTCTCTCAAATAGTAATAAAGATAATACAAATTTGTAGTCTAGGTGATTTCAATCTCCGTGGGATGACATTTTAAACTATACTAGAATTTGACAGAGTACAAGCAAAGAGATCCTATACATATTAGCCTCATCAATTTGTGAGTATAATGTGACAGAATAAGCCCCTAAGCCTACAAAAGAACTTTTGTTTCATAAAAATTTTAAACTTCACCAATCATCACATAAGGTTTAATCTTGTTTTATCTTGGTCTGATCATAGTTTATGAACACCAATTTTGAAGCATTGTATTTATTTAAAAATTCAGTCAAATAATTTTTATTTTATTTTATTCTTAATATTCATTTTGAGATATATGAGAAATTATTGATAAAAAATAATATTTCAAAAAAAAATAAGAATGATGATTTATAATTTCTCTAGTCAATTACTGTTCATTTGGAAACGATTTGCAAAGTTATTCTGGATGATGAAATTTTATTAAATTTAAATTCATTCGAAATTCTGATTATATTAAATTCAAAATATATTAGTACCAAATAAATATTATGGGTTAATGCAATTGAATTAATTATTTAAATCCAAACATTAATTAAAATAAGTTTAAATATTTATTGGGCTAGTCCATTAATTTGGTCTACAAATAATGAGCTCACTTTGTTAAGCCCAAGATGTGCCACGTGTCAAATAACGTGGCATACCAAGTCAAGTGAAGGAACCAATAAGACCGTGCCACACATCACAATGATGCAGCAGGCCCAATGAAATAAAAAAGCCCATCAAATATGCCATATCACTTAAATCTGATTGGCCAAAAGAAGTCCATCTTCATCATGACTCTTTCCTTCCTGCAACTATAAATAGGGGACTCATAATACAGAAAAGGGGAGGAAGAACTCTAACAAGAAGCAAGAGAAAGCTTGTGGATCAAACGCTGTAATTTCTCTGCAAAGCTCAAGCATTCAAATTTAGTTCATCAAGATCAACACCACAAGATTTAAGAAGAATATCAAAAGCCCTTGAATTCAAGCACAAGTCAAGATCAAGTCCATCAAATCAACAAATTATGTTCAAATTCAAGATTAAGCTTTAAGCCCTTGAATTTATATTTGAAAAGGTGAATCAGAGGATTCATAGAGATTGTAACACCCACTCATTGAAATCAATAAAATGATTGTTGCAGTATTTTCTTGCCTCGATTCTTTATTTTTCGATCATGAAATTTTCTGTCCAATAAATTTTGGCTTGCAAAGTGGAGTCTCTACTTCCATGTCAACTTTTCAAACATCAAAGTTCAAGAACACTGAAATGAGTTCCACGATAGAAGAACAACTGGTAAGCTTGGTTAAAGCAGTTGAATACTTGAAAAATCATGTGCAAGGATAAGATACTAAACTTGTCAGGTTAATAAAAAACATGGAGAGCATGTATGATAGAGAATCAATTCAAACACCCATAAATCTTCTTGAAATTCAAGAGAAAAAAGAGTCGTTCATAAGGCAAACTACAACGACAAAGAGATTCAAGTCTCTACTAAAGGTTTGATTCTTATTGGTCAATTGAAAGACTTCATTATGGGAGCAATCAAAGTTAAATTTGAGTCCTCGTCCAAATTTTCTCTCACATATGCAAAGCCGCATACACAAAAGATTGATAACTTAAAAATGCCTGATGGATATTAACCTCCTAAGCTTCAACATTTTGATGGAAAAGGGATCCTTAAAGAACATATAGCATACTTTATTGAGACTTGGAATGGTGATGGAATATATGGTGATCATCTCGTCAAGAAGTTCGTACGATCTCTCAAAGAAAATGACTTTGATTAGTACACCGACCTTGAACCTGGTTCCATAGATAGTTGGGAGCAGTTGGAGCAAGAATTTCTTAATAGTTTCTATAGAACAAGACGTGTCGTTAGTATGACTAAACTTACAAAGGCTCACCAACATGAAGATGACCCAGTTGTTGACTTTATCAATTGGTGGAGAAGTTTGATCCTCAACTGTAAAGACCGCCTCAGTGAAACTTCTAGCTTTGAAATGTGCATTCAAGGCATAAATTGGGATCTTCACTACCTGTTGAAATGATTAAAACTCAATATATTTGAAGAGCTGGTAACTCGTGCATATGGTATAGAATTAAGCATGACTGTAAGAGGAGATCAACAAATACTTGTCTGTGAGCCTCACAAAGTTGAAGATATAGAATAACTTCATAGTAGGGGAATATTTATACACAAAGATGAATTCAAAGAGACAATTTATGTCTCAGCGCTCCTCAATGCATGAGCTTAAACAGCAAGTTATAAAACTCCTAAAAACACAAGTCTAAACTGCAAGTTAAATTACTTTGAAAAGTACAAGCTTAACTACATGTCACAAAGATCTACAAATTTGACTCAAATCTGTAAGTTGTAAAGCTCATCAAATTTGAGCTAAAACTTCAAATCATTATTCAAATTTAAGTTAAATCTTGAAATCACAGAGCTATTAAAATTTGAGCTAAGTTTTTATGCCACAAAGGTCATCAAAATATGAGCTAAATTTAAATTATGAAGCTCTTTAAATTTGGTCATAATATTTATGTCAAAACGCTCCTCAAAACATAAGCCTAAACTGTATATCGCCAAGCTTTTCAAATTTGAGCTAAATGTTACAAAGCTCATCAAATTACGAGCTAAATTTTCAGATCACAAAGCTCTTCAAATTTGAGCAAAATTTCCTAGTTGACATGCTCCTCCAAAAACGAGCGTAAACTGTATATCACCAAGATCTTCAAATTTGAGCTCTGAATTTAAGTTAAAATGCTCGTCGAAACATGAGCCTAAATTATATATCACTAAGCTCTTCAAATTTGAGCTAAATGTTACAAAGCTCACCAAATAGCAAGCTAAACTTTCAAATCAAAAAACTCTTCAATTTTGTGCTAAGTATTCAAGTCAAAATGCTCTTTGAAAAACAAGCCTAAATAATATGTCACTAAGCTCTTTAAATTCTAGCTAACTCTTTAAGTCTAAACACTCCTTAAGGAACGAGTATAAAATGCATGTACACTTCTTAAGACATGAGTATAAACTATATGATCACTCTTGGCCCGCAAGAGTATAAATTGTGTATGGTTAAAAAAAATGCCCGCTAGGTTGAAAACCTCAAAATAGGCAGACTAGGCAGAAGTTAGGGCAAAAAAAAAGTTCATTAAAAAAACACTTACCCAGAACTACATTGTGACTTGATCCTCTTCATTGAGGTACGTAGGCTCTTGGAATTTCATTCTGAGTTCAGTTGCATGAGTGTCAAAAAAAAATGTTCCTGTTGTATCCTCCATATGGATACCAAGTATGAAAATATTCTAATTAAAACTTGGACTCACTCCAAGTATTGATGGCTCAATGGGGGTAAACTCCAATGAAATATGAGCTTCGTTCCCATAGGATGAAGTCTCCAAACTCCCTAAATTTGGAAGTTAAACCGCTTAAAATGCTAAATTTGAGAGTGAAAGTTGACAAAATCTCCAAGTCTTCAAATCAAGGCCTCCAAAATTTCCATGTCTTAAGGTGGGAAAGATTTGTCCCTTTGCACCTTAAGTTGGTCTCTGTATGGATTTATCTTTAAGAAGATATACAAAAGTTTCCATGCCTTAAGGTAGACAAGATTTGTTTCTTTACACCTTAAGCTGGCTTCTTACGAATTTATATATACAAAAGTTTCCATGCCTTAAGGTGGACAACATTTTTTCCTTTACACCTTAAACTGGCTTCTTATGAATTTATCCTTAAAAGAATCTCCAAAACTTGCATGCCTTCAGGTGGAAAAAATTTTCCCTTTGCACCTTAAGCTGGTCTCTTTTGTGGAATTATTATTAAAAGAATTCCAAAATTGCCATGTCTTAAGGTGGAAAAGATTTGTCCCTTTTCACCTTAAGCTAATCTCTCTACGGATTTATCTTTAAGAAGATATAAAAAAGTTTTCATGCCTTAAGGTGGACAATATTTGTCCCTTTACACCTTAAGTTGTCTTCTCATAGGTTCATCCTTAAAAGGATCTCAAAAATTTTATACCTTAAGGTGGAAAAAATTTGTCCCTTTGCACCTTAAGCTGGCCTCATGGGTTTATCCTCAAAAGGATCTTAAAATGTCATGCCATAAGGTGGACAAAATTGTTCCTTTGCACCTTAAGCTGACCTCTCAAGGGTTTGTCCTTAAAAGGATCTCAAAATTTCCATGCCTTAAGGTGGACAAGATTTGTCCCTTTGCACCTTAAGCTAGACTCACGGGTTTATCCTCAAAAGGATCTCAAAATTTCATGACTTAAGGTGGATAAATTTTTCCCTTTGCACCTTAAGCTAGCCTTTTAAGGGTTTATCCTTAAAAGGATCTCAAAATTTCCATGACTTAAGGTGGAAAAGATTTATCCCTTTGCACCTTAAGCTAGCCTCTCACGGGTTTATCCTTCAAAGGATCATAAAATTTCCATGCAGTAAGGTGGACAAGATTTGCCCCTTTGCACCTTAAGCTGAAATTTGAATGGAATACTTAAAACCGAATTTGTCAGTTCTCAAGGTGACAAAGGCAAAGTTAAACTCTCTCACCTTAAGCTGACCATAGAAAAGGGCTCATACTTAAATAAGACAATTACATAAGTGTATCGGTGAAAGGGCCTATAATTAAAGAAGACCATTGAAAAAGTGGATCAATGAAAGGACTCATACTTAAAGAAGACCATTGAATAAGTGCATCAATGAAAGAGCCCATACTTAAAGAATACCATTGCATAAGTGTATCTGTGAAAGGGACCATACTTAAAGAAGACCATTGTATAAGTATGTCGATAAAAAGGCACCATCTTGAAGAAAAATTGGTCGGGTCTTAAGGTGATAGAGTCAAAGTTGAACTCTCACACCTTAAGTCGATGACCATCGTCTTCAAGAAAAATTGGTCGAGTCATAAGGTGACATAGGCAAACTCTCACACCGTAAGCTGATGTCCGCCGTCTTAAATAAAAATTGATCGGGACTTAAGGTGATGGAGGGGAAGTTAAAATCTTGCACCTTAAGCCTATGTCCGCCATCATCAAGCAAAATGTCACGACCCAAACTAGGGCCTGTCCGTGATGAGCATGCCGAACCATAGAGGCCCGAAACATCCCTATCTTTCTGGTAATCATGCACCTAATTCATATGATCAAAGTAATGCGTAAGAACACAATAATTCGGAAAAATGTTCATAAATATGAAAAGAAACAATAATGGGGAAATAAAGTTTCCCCCAGCATCAATCAACCTCTAAATAATTGTCTGCGAAAATATCTAACAAATGACTGAGTCAAGTAACTGTATATAAACTGGGACAAGGCCCCTAGTAGACCCCAAAACTAAATATAAGATAAAAGGACTACAGAACATAAGACCTTCCGAAACATAGAAGGCTCACCACTTGTCTCTGCAACTCTTTCTGAATGATCTACTAATTCTCTTGACCCCTAGATTGGGCATCTGAACCTGAGAGATTGGAGAGGGGAGGGGGTCAACACAAAAGTACTGGTATGAAGAGATATCAAAACAAAACATAATATTTTTACAAAATATAGTTGAGAGCCATTATAAAGCAATTTTATATCAAATCATTTGAAAACACATGGACATAATGCAATAGTTTCTCAACAACAATAAAATGCAACTGAGCTAGGTGGAATACCCTACATAATTTACACCAACTGTCAAACCTCGGTTGCCGCCAAGATTAGAGTATAAGTGAGGGAGAGACACACAAGACTACGAAGCATGGTGTCTCGACCCAATGGTAGTTCCCAAGATCACTTATCCCGGGCTCCTACCTATAGTCCCAATTTGGGAATGACATAAATTTAAGTACACAAGATCACTTAGCCTGGTGCCAAATTCTCGTGTCGGAAAACACGGTTTCCAGCGATGAGCTCTTATACTTAAATGCCTTCTTTGGGCATCCACCTATCTCATGTAAAATCAATGCATTCAAACTTTATTTAATTCAATCACGTATCATATTCTGTATGGTATTGTCATACCCGACTTGCAAGCCATCAATATCACATCATTCTTCTCATTCAACCATTGTATTCAACATGAATAACCTTCTCATTTTCAAGTCAAAATCATATCAATTCTCAAAACATTTCATGTCATGCTCTTCAGGATGTTTCAAACAATTTACATCATATGAACATTTAAAACAAATTCACATCAAGAGAGGAAATTTCATATTATTCATGCCCTCAAGTTAACATCTTTTCGGAA
Source organism: Capsicum annuum (assembly GCF_002878395.1). NCBI lineage: Eukaryota > Viridiplantae > Streptophyta > Magnoliopsida > Solanales > Solanaceae > Capsicum > Capsicum annuum. The sequence goes on from NC_061114.1 coordinate 28,459,467, forward strand.
TACATGCATATACATATATCATATAGCAAATCACTTTGGGAGTAAGCCTTAGGGACAAATCAATATCATAAAACATTTAAAACATAATCATATTTGTAATTTCAAAACCCCCATTTGAAAACATGAATTTTTAAAGCCCATGACATTTTTGAGATAACCCCACGTACCTCGATTGTTACGAATATTAAGTGTTTCTTGAAGCCTACATTTCTAAAACCCACGGTTGAATCTTAAGTTGCTTGGGATTTTATTTTGAAACCCTATTGAGAGTTCTTGAACAATTTCGATGAATGAAGGTGTATTTTGGGTCTTTAGGAACTGAATTTCGTGTTTAGGGCTAAGGGTAGAAAGGACCATTTTGCCCTAAAAACGGAGTGTTTAAGTCACTTGAAACCTTTAAATAGGTGTTGCCTATGCTATTGCCTATGTTTACATAGGTGCCGCCTATACTATCGCCTATGTTTACATAGGCGCCGCCTACTACTTTGAAAGGCCATAACTTCTTGCTCGGGTGTTGAATTTTAGCAAAATTGATATCGTTGGAAAGATAACTCAAAGAACTATCATTTGACACATAGTAGGCTCTCTAATTCGACATATACAGAGAGTTATGGTCAATGGACACTGAGACAAATTATAACATCTACTAAAACTTAATCGATCGAAATAGTTTCAACTCATCCTTGAGTTGAAGGACCTCTATGGCCTAAATTCAAACTTGAATGGATTCACATACTACACAAATAATTAACATGCCATATTGGCATAGGATTTATGGCTTTGGGATTATCAATGCATCGAAATCATGGTCTATATTGTAGCCCAAAATGCGGTGCATTACACAAAATCGATCGGGTTTTAAGGTGATGGAAGCAAAGTTAAACTCTCGTACCTTAAGTCGATGACCATTATTTTTGAGGAAAATTTGTCGGGTCCTAAGGTGACGGAGACAAAGTTAAACTCTCGCACCTTAAATCAATTGTTGCATATTGCTATCTACTCTATCCCTAATAAAAATAAACATAAGAAAGAAAGTAAAAACACAAATATAAGAGATGATACCTGTCAGAGCATCGCGACCTTGAAAGTCGTATATCACCAATTTGGATTGAGACAAGATGCTTTGATCAGAGTTAAGCCCTCAGAATCTAGTTTGTAGCAATCAGAATGCTCTTTGATGGTGATGGTTCCATATCAAGATATAAATTATTTGGTGAGGCGATGCAAATCTAAAATCCTCTACCGAACAGAATATAGGATCGACTTCACAAATTCATATAAAATAATTCAAGAAGTTTTAAAATACAAATCTTGAATATGTAATATATGTATGTTTTCGACATATCTATAACTAAGTGGATCGTGATTTTGATACTCCTACATTGAGATATAAAATTTTTTGGTGTCATCGCATAAATCTGAAACTGTTGGTGCATCAAAACTTAAAGATGATTTTAGGATAACCCTGAAAAGATCTAGTTTGTATTAAATAATTATTTTTTAGATATGTTATAGATTTTTGTTTCTAGTTTCACGAGAATCAATTGGCTTGTGGTTTCATCTTTCCTACTTCAAGATATGAAAGCTTTAGTAAACACGCGCAGATCTAAAATTTTCAGCATGATAAAATTCTGCGCTAACTTCAAAAAATTATCAAGAATTATATTGAAAGACTTTAAAGTTGAATTTTGGATATGTTGTAGATATGAAAGTCTAGTTTCTGGAATATCAAATGGTTTATGATTTCGATATTCATACAATGAGATATAAATTTTCTGCCACTAACATATTGTGTTGAAAAAAAGTGACAAAAATAAGAGAAAAGTAGGAGGGAAAGAAATTACCTAAATATTATTGATGGATTGAAAACCCCAAAATTGATATTGAAAAAGTGGGAAAACTACATCCTTTTATAGAGTTGTAGGATGGATGTTTCTTTCTCCAATATAAATTCAAATTAGAAGAGCTTCCATCTCCAAATTCAAATTGGAGGTTGTTTCCTTCTCCAATACAAATTCAAATTGGAGGTTGTTTTCTTCTTCAATATAAATTCAAATTGGAAGAGCTTCCATCTCCAATACAAATTATAATGGAAGGTTGTTTCCTTCTCCCATACAAATTCAAATCGGAGGTTGTTTTCTTCTCCAATATAAATTCAAACTGGAGGTTGTTTCCTTCTCCCATACAATTCATATTGATTATTGCTTCCTTCTCCAATCTAAGTTCAAAATTAGAGGTTGTTTCCTTCTCCTCTACAAATTTAAATTGAAGATTTCTTCCTTCTCCAATCTAAGTTCAAATCGGAAGAGTTTTATTCCTGGTTAAGTAAGGAGATAAAAATTCTTCTAAAATTTATTTGAACTTGGATATCATACCTTACCAGTGAGTCTTAAGTGTAGAGATTCATGAAAAAACAAGAAAGTTTTTTAGAGGCAATAGTAATATGGTTCAGTTTTAAATTTTCTCAACTAATGAATGGGGTGTTCATATATATGAAAATTGTTGAAGCACGAAGGAAACATGTTTAAATAATCATACTTCAAGTCTAGTCTCAAAAATATTAAATATCTCAACCAGTCTTGAAGTACGGGGCATTTGTGGGAGATGAAATTTTATTAAATTTAAATCCATATGAAATTCGGATTACATTAAATTCAAAATATATTAGTGCCAAATAAATATTATGGATTAATATAATTGAATTAATTATTTAAGTCCAAACACATGGATTTAAATAAGGTCCAATATTTTTTAAGCTAGTTCATTAATTTGGGCTACAAATGATGAGCCCACTTTGTTAAGCCCGAGATATTATCTTATTCTAGAGGCCCAATTTGGTGTCATGTCTCAAATGACATGGAATGCCAAGTTAAGTGAAGGAGACAATAGGATCATGCCACATATCACAATGATGCAACAGGACCAACGAAATACAAAGCTTATCAAATATGCCATGTCACCCAAATATGATTGGCCAAAAGAAGTTCATCTTCATCATAACTCCTTCCTTCCAACAACTATAAATAAGGATCTCATAATTCAAAAAATGGGGAGGAGGAACTCTAACAAGTAGCAAGAGAAAGCTCGTGGATCAAACACTGCAATTTTTCTGCAAAGCTCAAGCATTCAAATCCAGTTCATCAAGATCAAGATCACAAGATTCAAGAACAAGATCAAAAGCCCTTAAATTCAATCACAAGTCAAGATCAAGTCCATCAAATCAATAAATCAAGTTCAAATTGAAGATAAAGCTTTAAGCCCTTGAATTTATATTTGAAAAGGCAAATCAGGGAATTCATAGAGATTGTAACACCCACTCATTGAAATCAATAAAATGATTGTTGCAGTATTTTCTTGTCTCAATTCTTTATTTTTTAGTCATAGAATTTTATTTTCCAACAATTATTCTGGTCATTTGGTCAAAGCACATTAATGACATTTACTAGCCATTATTTTAATACTATTGAAGATATTAATTTTTGTCAAATATATGTTGCCAACGGTCATGATTTTTTTGTGATAATTCAATGTGCTAATATCCTTTATCAACCTTAATTCCTTGCTTTTGAACATTGACATATTACCTAATTCACTTATAAATATTTTTCCATCTACTCATATTGTGAGGGAATGAAAATAGTAAGATTCTCTTTTTTCTCTTTTTACTTTGGTTGGGTTTCTATGTTTAACTCTACTAGTTTCTGGATCATAATTTATAACTTGAAGAGCTTGTTCAATCATGGGGGATATAACTTCAAGATCGAAATCAAGTCAATACAACACATTATAAGTGGAAGTCTGAAAGAAATGTCATAAAATTTCCCAAAATGAGATGTCATAAGTACAAGAGCATCTCATACATAACCAAATCTAAACATACAAAGTTTGTTTCTGAATATGAAGTAAATACATTATAAGGATATACGGAGGTCCAGAAGTTAGATCTCAACTCTAGAGCATGTTAGTACCTCAATGTCAATCTCCAAAAACCACGATCAAATACCGCATCTCGTACTCGAACTAGGATCTACACAGAAAGGGTACAATAGGGGTGAGTACGGTCTACCTCTACTCAGCAGTTAACATAGGCCATATGAGAAAAGTAGGAAATAACATAAGTAACAAAATACAATGAACACGTCACCTATATATCGAAAAGTTTCCAAATGGTAGTTCACACCATCTCCACGAATAGTTCTAATATATATATATATATACAAAATAAAATAAAAATAATTATTCACAAAAGGTAAATAGGACTAAATTCATGCCAAGAAAATATAAAGTAAACTCTGAAGATGCATATGCAATGATTATGAAGTGAACAGTTTGAAAATTATCACATGACTTTCTGTATACATCAACCGAGCCTTGCTACTCCCAAAATTAGATCCATGGGGGGTTTTCAACCTATATACTATCACAAAATATCAACCCATATCTCTGGTTTCTGTTCATGGTTCATGATTTTTTATCAAAATGTCTTATTTTTATTTAAAATAGTATTTCTCAAAGGAATTGGTAATGAATATATATGTATGAAATGAGGATATAATTGCTCACAATCAAATTAGTATATGATATATGTAGTTTTGATAATGCTCATATTTGCCTTTAGTATTGACCTGTTTTTGATTGAAAGCTTAAGGAAGCTTGAATTGGTAAGTCTTCCTGCTCTTAGGATATAGCATATGCATAAATTGGTGTATAAAAAGAAAGGAAAACATGGAACGCCATATGGATATCTACTAAACAAGATATTTAAACATTATAGTATGGATGAAACTAAGGGAACACCTGGAATAGCCAAGCAAATGATCAGCCTAACAACTCTTGTGGAGAATGATTACATAGAGGACAAAGTTGGATCTTTGGCTCAAGTATCCGAGTTGCTAGTTGTTCAGGAATGGTTGGGAAAGGAAATTAAGGATTTAATGATCAAGTTGGCTACCAAAGATGCTAATATAGAGGACCTGAATTAAAGTTTGTCCTCTGAGGGACCAGGTGCTACTAATGAACCTGCAGCTGAAAATATAAAACTCCAGGCAAGAGTGGCTGAACTGACTAGTAAATTTCAAGAACAAAATATTGAAGTGAAGGATCTCACCAAACAGTTATTGGATGCTCACAATGCTGGAAATTCAAGAATGGAGATGTTTCTTAAGTCCTTCTTCCACAAACCTACCTCTACCTATGTCTTAAGATCCTTGTCCTCTAAATTAATCAAGTGTCAGTTTCTTACTCCTTGTATTGGCTATTAAAGATAGTTATTTTTTGTATTATTTTATTATGATTGTACTGGTACTAATCTCTATTTATGAATGAATGAATTCTACTTGTGAACTTTATTTGTTTCCTTTACTTTAAAGTTGTTCTTCATGCTAGTGTTGTCCCAGTGGCCTTGAGTTAATTAGCCTGTACTTATCTTTACTTATGGTTTACTGTTAATCCTTTTCAATGATACCAAAAGGGGGGATACTTACTACTGACTTCATATGTAAGGACCAAGGGTGTGTGCACTAATAGGGGAAAGTCTGGTAAGGCACAGTGTCAAGGGGAAGTAACTTTGTGCTCAAGGGTTCTTTGCTGCAAATGATAATAAGGGACCAGGTCCCTTTGTTGCATGATGGTGATGTAGGAAGCATGACGATAGAGGGAACATTCATCTTCAGGTTGTAATCATACTAATTAAATGTGATAAATGTGCACTAATGCTCAAAACTGTGTAGTTAATTTGTCATTATCAAAAAAAGGTAAAATTGATATATGTAGTTTTGATGATGAGTAGCTAAACTACAAGGGGCCAGGTCCCTGGATATGGAAGGTACAGTACATCTGGCATACATTTTCTGCACAGTTTTTGTCCTCTTGTGTAACAAACTTGCAGGTGCTATTATGTACTAATTAGCACAGCCGATCCAATGATCTTTCAACCCTAATCATCACTCAGCTATAAAAGGAAAGATACGCCTGTTCATCAAATGTTTTTTTTGCAATTACAAAGAGTAAATAAAGGTAGAAAAAACCCCAATTCAACACCACCCAAATGTTTGGCTATTTATGTGAGCTTAAACAGAAATTGTTCTTAAGTGAGTACTTATTTGTAATTGAACTACTCATTCTATAAAAGTAGTGTTTTTTTAGTAGTAGAGATTAGTGATTAGGTAGAGTTGCTTAAGCTAGTTACTAATTTGAGTTAATCAGTGGAGAGTCCTTAGCAGATTTTCCAAGATGAGCTTGTAGTAGAGTTGCTACTAGAGAAAGGATCTTAGAGATAAGATAAAATCTAGAAAGTAATTAGGAGGTTGATTTTAGTGGATTTCTTTGGTGTTTTTGAGTGCAAGCCATGGTTTTTCCCTTCCTGAGTTTCCACATTAAATTCTTGTGTTTTTACTTTTTCAATACTATCGCTTAATTCATGGCTATTTTTGTATACTTTTCCTGTGATTGATTTTGAGGAACCTGGTCCCTCACTGTGTGGTTCAACCCTCAAGGTTTCTACAATTTGTATCAAAGCAAGGTAACTCTAAAAGGTTCATACCTAGAGTGTCTTGGTTATCATGACTGCTCCACCTAGCTTAGAAGAAGGGCAATCAACCACTAGATCACCTAGATTTAATAGACGGTATTATGAGTGGTGGAAACTAGGGTGTTTGACTTCATTATCGCTGAAGATAGTGAACTGATGGACATAAGCCTTGATGGTCCTCATGTTCTTATTAAAGAAGTCATGGAAGGAGAAATTACTAGGATTGTTACTAAAAGCAGGAGAGAGTATGATGATGAATATAGAAGAAAGATTGAGAAAAATTACAAAGCCAATAAACTGTTAGTCTGTGGGATTGGTCTTGATGAATATAATAGGATCTCAGCTTATGAAAATGCTAAATAGATCTAGGATTGCTAGAGGACTTCTCATGAAGGAACTATTGGTGTGAAGGATTCATAAGTAGACATGCTAACCACTCAGTATGAAACCTTCACCATAAAAGAAGGAGAAACAATCCAAGAAATATATACTAGATTCACTTCTATCACAAATGAGCATCACTACCTAGGAAAAGTGATTCCATTGAATAAGCAAGTGAGAAAGATTTTTGGTGTTCTTCCTATGTCCTAGAAAGGCAAAGTGGATGCTATAATGGAGGCATGGAACCTCAAGACCCTCACAATGAATGAACTCATCGGTAATATAACGATCTATGAGCTAAAGAAACAGCAAGAGCTGAAGAAGAAAGAAGTAAAAAAGAAAAATCTCTGACTTTGAAGGGCTCAAAACATGATTCAAGTAAACAAGTTACAAATGTTTTCTATTTGGCAAGTAGGATTCTTTGAGCCATGAAGATGAGTGGTTAGTTCCAACAAAATGGAAGTAATAGCTGAGTATGCTGTAATGTAAGCTTTGGGAGCATGGTAAGATTCTTCCAATAATTAAGGTGAATATGAGAAGACTGGAGATATTTATATGCTAGTAGTGAAAGAAGGTCCATTTATCTATGATTCCTTGTTTGCACTCATGGCAGACACAGAAGATGAAAAAGAAGAAGAGGCAAATCTATATGATATTAAGAATAATCTAGATAATTACATTGCTAGAAAGATAAAAAGTCTTGAAAGTGTTTAATAGACTCTATATATGAACTATCTATTGAGAAAAATGCCTTAGAAGAAAAAGTAGAGAATCAAGAGCATGAGCTAATTTCCTTAACTCTCCAAATTTCTAAAACTAAAGAGTTGTTCACAAAGATGAAATCTTAAAATCCGAGTCTGATGAGTAATCTGAAGAAAGTAAATGATGTAAATGGAAAAGGGAAGAAAGAAACTTCAAGGATTCAAGTTGATCTTGAGGAAATATTGACGGATTCCCAAAAGAATCTTATGTTTGTACTTTACAAAAATGAAGAATTAGAGAGGGACCTAGTCCACTTAAAATAAGAGTTGAATAAATCTCTTAAATGGATTGTTTCTTTATGTGTTCTCTCTAATCTGATTAGTCAGGGTGCTAATGATGGCAAAGGATTGGGATATCAAGGAGAACTCCAACCTATTAGTGGTAAGGAAAGACTGTCAATGGTGCTAGAAATAAGGTTTTCAAACCTATGTGCATTCACTATTGGAAAAATGGGCAAACAAAGAAAAATTGTCAAAGCTGGATAAGTGCTGTAATGAACAAATTTATATATGTTCAGCAAGAGAATACACTGCCAAATGGATTCAAGTATTTGAATAAAATGAAGAAGAAGTCTATACCTTAATGGGACAAGAAGGTTTTGATCGCACCATTGTCTTCTTACTGGGAACTCAAACTCAAGTGGGTTCCCAAATCAAACAAGTGACCATGGGTCCAAGTTGGAGAAAGGGGATTACATTCAGGAATGTTCATTAAAAATGTGTGTTCAGAGCTTAATCTTAGTAGATTTGAGTATGTTCTCTCTCTGTCTATGCATCACTCCAAGGTGATTATGTCATATTTTGAAACATTTTAATTCAAGGGAACTAGTCATTAGAGAACTCTTCTTAGAAAAGAAAGTTCAAAAAAGTGTAACTCTGAGAATTGGCTATGCTTGGGAGATAGGTATCCATGATAAAGTAGGTGTAGTATAATCTAACTCAGTTTCATACCTTTGTAGGTACACACCTATAGGAATAGCTTGAGAAGGAAATAAATAAATATTATACAAGTAGATAATTTAATTAAAAGGAGAGGGACCAGGTCCTATCTCTTAGGTTAGTACCTACAAGAGGCTTAGTAATCATAAAGTGATGTCTGAAAAGACAAATATTTTTTTGTAAACTGTCAATTACTTTGCAAAACAAAGAGTTGCACTTATTTGGTTCAGACATGTCAGTTCAAAAAGAACATTTTTAATGACATTGGCCAACCTTAAAATTGCTAAATCAAACCATTATGTCAGTGTTCTTCAACTATTCCAATTTCATCTTCACAAAACTAAAATCATCCCCAAACTAAACTAGTGCATCCCTCTTTCTTAAAATCAAATGGATGCTATTAATATGTGATACCCATGTCTTTTCTTAGCTTAGAATCATCTCAAGGATATTAGAACTTGCTTTGAAATATGAATCCATTCTTGTACACATGGTATTTTTAAGATTTTCACTTTCTATCATGTGAAAAACTGAATATGCTTTCCATCGATACCAATTTCATGAAAATACAAAGTCAGATGATGAAGTTATGGCCGAAATACAAAAGGCAGAAAAATAGCCCAGGTGCGACGGAGCAGGTGACGGACCATCAGACAAGCAACGAACCGTCGGGCATGACCGTTGCATTGAAGCAGTGAATCAGTTTTCTAAAAATATACGATGGCGAGGTTCGATGGACCATCGACCCAGCAATGGACCATCGCACCCCACCATCGCTCTATGGTAGTAAGTCCCAGTTCTGTCTCAGTCCGATGGAGAGGTTCGACGGATTGTCGACCCAGCGACGGACTGTCGCACCCCACCATTGGATAACTCATTCAGAATTTCCAGGTCATTTTAATAGAGGTATTTTGTTCATTTACCACTCATCTATATATACCCCATTTAGACCCGATTTCAGCCATTTGGTTTATCATTATTCCACAAACAAGATTAGGGTTTCTCTCTAACATTAATCTCCAAGAACAAAATCCAATCTTCTTCAAGAACTAAGGGAATTCCAATTCTTCAAGTTCAAGAACATCAAGAATCTTAACCCAGGTATGCATAGAGTTCATTCGTGGACCCCTTTCGTCCATGAAGCCCAAGAATTTTTGTTTTCTAAATTCAAGTTTATGAATCTTCTCTATGAATTTCATAGTTGGGCTACTTTGTTCATGTTGGTAAATGAGAGATTAAATTCTAATCTATGTTGGGTGATAATTGCTATGCGGGTTTAATTATTAGAGATATAGATTCATGCAAACCTATGACTAAACCCTTGAACGATGAAATTGGAAGTGAACCATGATGTTTAATTATTATACAATGATGTTTAGATGTACTATGACTGCAATATGTTTCATTAAATACCTAGAAGAAGAAAAATTTTCTAACTAGCATGATATCATGAAATCCCCATGTATGTACAAGTTCATGCCTACTACATGTTTGATGAAATACTTCAATAAATGTATCATGGTGATTATTATGTATTCAAGTAAGTCATACTTTGTCAGTTTCCTTCCATGAGTCTGGGGGTAATTGTACCTGAAACATTAGTTGTGTGCCTAGAGTCATGTAAAGTTTTCACGATACTCTCAGTCAAGCTATGAATCCTTAGACTTCAGACAGTCTTATGACTCAGGAAATCTCCATGATCTCATAAACTCAGTCAGTTGTCAGATATCAGTAGTATTTCGTCAGTCAACAGAGTTTAGTAATTCAATAATTTAGCTCATGTTTAGTTCAGTAAATCATATTCAGTATCCATTTAGATGGGAGTAGAAATTAGCACTGAGTGAACCCAAGGATAGGGACACACACTATCAGATGAGGGTGTGATCCTAAGTAGTCATCCTTGCATTCTAAACTATGTATCTAGCATAGGTTGAGACATCAACACTGTCGATGAGGGTTGATGAGATAGGTAACCACTATCAGATAAGGGCCCCACTATTCTCGTAAAGGAGATAGTATCAGATGAGGTTCACCCACAGCTTGTCCTTACCAGTGGCGTGGTATTGACACCCTTCCAATTGGGGTTATAAATTGGACCCCAACTCAGCCATAATGACGAATCAGGGGCATGTCGATTAGATAACTACTTTCTATAATTTCACGTTATAGAATCAGGATTGTCAGATACAGTCAATCAGTCCCACTAATAGAACTCAGATAGTTCTTTAGATTTTAGGACTGTTAGATACAGTCAACTCAGATACAGTACGAAACTTAGATAGTTCCTTCAGATTTAGGACTGTTAGATACAATTACCCATGTTATCATTTGTATTCAGATTCAGTCATCATGTTATTATGGTGTCAGTTATAGTTACGTATTTATAGATGCACTCTCACGTTCATGTTAGACAGTCAGTTAGCATTAATCATGCATGTGAACCCTTAAAAATAGCCTACCTCACATGTATACTCAGCACATTCCATTGTACTGATGCGTTTGTGCTATGGTGCTTTCTTTTTATGTTACACCATAGGTTCAGAGACATGAGTTCTAGATCAGCAGTAGATTTTGGTCTCAGTAGTCAGAGTTAGAAGTGAGTCCTTTTTATTTTTTTATTATCTCATTAATTAGTTTATTAGTTGGGGTTAGTTGGGCACATGCCCCATCAACTCCTTATTTAGATTATTCAGACAGCAGAGGCTTTCAGACTAGATGCACACTACTATGTTTAGACTTTAGTATTTTCAGTTTGAATACCCCACACAGATGTTACGTTATTCAGTTATGTTCAGTATTGAACCTTATGGCCTTTAAATGCATGTTTCCACATTATTATGTTATACTATACAGTGTACAGGTACAAATATCAATCATGGGTTAGCTTGTGGTCCTTCGGGGTCATGAGCACCATGTAACATTTTGGGTACCAAATTCGGGGTGTTACAAACTTGGTAACAGAGCCTAAGGTTCAATAGAGTCCTAGGAAGTCTGAAAGCTGCATCTAGTAGAGTCTTGTACATGGGTGTGTTGCGCACCACATTTATGTGTAGGAGGCTATAAGATATTTTAGGAACAGTTTCCCTTCATTTAGTATTTATGTTGTGTCAGTAGCATAATCTCAATCTAATTTCTCAGTCTAATCAGTTTCTCTCTTTCTTCTACAGAACATGCCTCCTAGAAGAAGAAAAAGAAATCAGTCAGCCCCTCAGCCCGAAGAACCTTTGGGCGATCATGTTTCTCATTCAGAGTTTAAGGACACATTCACTACTCTTGCTCAGTCAGTTGTTGCTCAGAATGAATGACCAACTATTGTTTCGACTAATCCAGTGGCCAATTCAGCTATAGCCAGGATTTGGGACTTTACCCAAATGAATCCTCTATCTTTCCTCGGGTCTAAGGTAAATAAAGACCCTTAGGAATTCATTGATCAGGTTCAAAAGGTGACAAATATCATGGGGGTGACTACTGCTGAGATTACTGAGCTAGCTACGTACCAGTTGCAGGATGTGGTTCATACTTGGTTCAAACAGTGAAAGTCAGAAAGGTCAGATGATGCAGGTCCTATAGAGCGGGAGGAGTTTGTCACTGCATTCTTAGATAGATTATTTCCCCAAGAGATTAGAGAAGCTTAGGTGCTAGAATTCATCAACCTCAGATAGGGCAATATGATGGTGAAACAGTATTCTCTAAAATTTACTCAATTAGACAGATATGCCCCTCATTTAGTTGTAGACGATAGAGCCAAGATGAGAAAGTTCACTTCAGTGGTAAATGATAGCGTGGTAAATATGTGTAGATCCACCATGCTGAATAGCGACATGACTTTAGGCAGGCTTATGACCCATGTTCAGTAGATAGAGGAGCAGAAGATTAAGTAGAGAGAAAAATAGAATAAGAAAGCTAGGACAAGTAGCTTCAATTTTAGTCAACCTAAGTTAGAAAAAGGCAATCGTTCTCAGTTTCTCCATAAGTCATCAGTTCTAGCTCCTTCTTCAGCCAGTGCTCTAGCTCCTAAGTTCAAAGATAGAGACCAGGCTCTAAGTCTCTGGGCAGTGCCAGAAATGCTCGAACTAATCCCCTTTGTCAGACTTATGGTAAGAACCACAAAGGTGCTTGCAGAGTTGGTAGTGATATCTATTTTGGTTGTGGAAAGCCAGGCCACAAAGTCAGAGACTACCCTCAGTCAGGTTATCAAGGTCATATCCACTCATCAGCTCAGTTTGGTCACCCAAATCAGTAGGGTGCCACCACCAGTGCTACTAGCGGGCAACACCTAAATCACTTTTATGCTCTTCAGACTCGACAAGATCAGGAAAATTCTATTGATATAGTTACTGGTACATTACAGATCTTTCATGTGCATGTTTATTCTTTGCTCTTTGTCTTTTGTTACTCCTTATATTGCAGTTGATTTCAGAATTAGTCCCAAAATTTTGGCAGAGCCCTTTTCAGTCTCTACTCCTATGGGTAAAACCATCATAGCCCGGCAGATATGTAGGAACTGCCCGATTATGATATTTCAAAGAGTCACTTCAGTAGACTTAGTTGAATTAGAGATGACTAATTTTGATATCATTCTCGACATGGATTGGCTTTATTCCTGTTATGTCACAGTCGACTGCAGAAATAGAATAGTCCAGTTTCAGTTTCCAAATAAAACCATCCTAGAGTGGAAGGGTAGTGTATCTGCTTTCACAGGTTAGCTTATTTCCTACCTTCAGGCATGAAAAATGATATCTAGAGGATATGTCTATCATCTTATTCATGTTAAGGATTCTAATTCCGAGACTCCTAGTCTTGGATCAGTTCCAGTTGTAAATAAATATTTAGATGTTTTTCCCAAAGATCTTCCAGGAATTCCTCCCGAAATGAAAATAGACTTCTGTATTGATCTTCTTTTAGATACTCAACCTATCTTTACTCCGCCATACAGAATGGCACCAGCAAAACTCAAAGAACTAAAAGAACAGTTGAAGGATCTCTTAGATAAGGGATTCATTAGACCCAACATTTCCCTGTGGGGCATTCTAGTATTATTCGTGCACAATAAAGATGGTTTCCTCAGAATGTGTATAGACTACCATCAACTCAATAAGGTTACGATCAAGAACAAGTATCTTCTTCATAGAATTGATGACTTGTTTGACCAACTTTAGGGTGCTAGCTATTTATCTAAGATAGACCTCAGATCCGTCTATCATCATCTCAGAGTCAGAGAATATTACATTCTAAAAATAGCTTTCCGTACTTGGTATGGTCACTTCGAATTCTTAGTATGTCATTTGGTCTTAACAATACCCCAGCTGCTTTCATGGACTTGATGAACCGTGTGTTCAAGCAGTACTTGGACATGTTCATTATAGTCTTCATAGATGATATTCTGGTCTATTTTCGTAGTGAGCAAGATTATGCAAACCATCTAAGAATAGTACTTCAGACTCTCAAAGATCATCAGCTATTCTCCAAATTCAGTAATTGCAAGTTTTGGCTAAGGTCAATAGCATTCCTTGGTCATATCATTTCCAGTGATGGCATTAGAGTAGATCCTCAAAAGACTGAAGGAGTAAAGAACTGGCCTTGCCCTATCTCTCCCTTAGATATTAGGAGTTTCTTTATTTGGCGGGCTATTACAGGCGGTTTGTTGAGGGATTTTCTTCTATTACATACCCTATGTCTAGATTAACTCAAAAGAAAGTCAAGTTCCAGTGGTCAGATCTTTGTGAGAAGATTTTTCAGGAGTTGAAGACTCGACTCACCTCAGCTCCAGTTCTAACGTTACCAGATGGTTCAGATGGGTTTGTAGTATATTGTGATGCATCTAGAGTAGGTTTAGGTTGTGTCCTTATGTAGTATGGTAAGGTCATAGCCTACGCCTCCAGACAACTTAAACCCCATGAGAAGAATTATCCTACTCATGATCTTGAGTTAGCAGCCGTAGTCTTTACCTTGAAAATTTGGAGGTATTATCTATACGGTGTTCATGTAGATGTCTTCACAGATCAAAAGAGCCTTCAGTATGTATTTTCTCAGAAAGATCTCAATCTTTATCAGAGAAGGTGGTTAGAGCTCTTGAAAGATTATGACATGAGTGTCCTTTATTATCTGGGCAAGGCCAATGTAGTGGCCAACGCTCTTAGTAGACTGTCTATGGGTAGTGTTGCTTATGTTGAGGATAGTAAGAAAAAGATAGCTCAGGAAGTTCATTAGCTTGCCAGAATAGGCGTTCGCTTAGTCAATTCTTCAGAGGGTGGTGTATGTGTTCAGAGTAGTTCTGAATTATCTCTAGTTTCTGAGGTGAAAGAAAAGCAAGATAGAGATCCCAATTTAGTCATGTTGATAGAGTCAGTCAAGGATCAGAAAGTGGAGGTTTTCTCCCAAAGGGTAGATGGTATCCTTCGTTGTCAGGGTTGTCTCTATGTTTTAGATGTAGATTACTTAAGGTAGAAAATTCTTCCAGAAACACATGGTGCGCGCTACTCTATTCATCCAGAGGACACAAATATGTATCGCGAGTGGGATGAAAATAGACGTTGTAGAATTTATGGCTAAGTGCTCTACAATCAGCAAGTTAAGATAGAGCATCACAAGCCTAGTCGGTCCATGTAGGAGTTCAGTATTCCTGATTAAAAGTGGGAAGTTGTAAACATGGACTTCGTGATAGGTTTTCCTCGAACTCATCATCAGCATGATTCAGTTTGAGTCATTGTAGATAAAATGACCAAATCATCTTATTTTCTTCCAGTTCATACCTCTTATTCAGCTAAGGATTACAGCAAACTCTACATCAGAGAGTTAGTTAGATTGCACGGTGTTCTGTTGTCTATTATCTCAGACAAAGGTACCAGTTCACCTCTCATTTTTAGAAAATATTCAAAAAAAGTCTTGGTACCCAAGTTCATCTCAGTACAACCTTTCATCCTTAGACAGATGGTCAAGCAGAAAGGACCATTCATACTTTAGAAGATATGCTAAGGGTGTGTGCGATTGATTTCAAGGGAAGTTGGGATGACCACTTGCCTTTGATTGAGTTTGCATACAATAAAAGCTATCATTCCAGTATTCAGATGGTTCTGTTTGAAGATCTCTATGGTAGGAGATGTAGATCCCAATTGATTGGTTTGAAGTTAGTGAGGCCTCAGTCATAGGTCCTGACTTAGTATTCGATGCCTTAGAGAAAGTCTAGTTGATCAGAGAAAGACTCCGGGCTGCTTAGATCTAACAAAAGTCTTATGCAGATGTTCATAGAAAAGATCTCGAGTTTGAGGTCAGTGATCATGCCTAACTAAAGATCTCTCCCATGAAGGGAGTGAAGAGATTCAGCAAGAAGGGAAAGCTCAGTCCCCGATATATTGGTCCCTTTAAGATTCTCAGTCGTTTCAACAAAGTAGCTTATGAGCTCGAGTTTCCTTCAAATATAGCCCCAGTTCATCCAGTCTTCCATGTCTCTTTGCTCAAGAAGTGCATAGGTGACCCAGTAGTAGTAGTCCCTATTCAGAGCATTGATGTTCAGAACAGCCTCTCTTATGAAGAGATTCCAGCAAAAATCTTTGACTATCAGACCAGTAGATTGAGGAACAAAGAAGTCCCTCTAGTTAAAGTTCTTTGGCGAAATCATTCCGTCAAGGGAGCTACTTGGGAAGAAGAATTTGGGATTGATCCTCTCCCCGACACGCAGCTTATTTCCATTCCTCCATATCGTATGGCCCCACAAAACTTAAGGAGTTGAAAGAGCAACTTAAAGATCTTCTAGATAAGGGTTTCATAAGGCCTAGTGTATCTCCTTGGGGTGCACCCATTCTGTTCGTGCGAAAGAAAGATGGTTCATTACGGATATGCATTGATTATCGTCAACTTAACAAGGTCACAATCAAGAACAAGTACCCTCTTCCTAGAATTGATGACCTATTTGATCAGCTGTAAGGTGCCAACTATTTCTCAAAAATAGATTTGAGATCCGGTTATCACCAACTTAAAGTTAGGGAGTGTGATATTCTAAAGACAACTTTTCACACCCGATATGGTCATTTTGACTTCCTAGTCATGTCCTTCGGGCTAACGAATGCCCCAACAACTTTTATGGATCTCATGAATCGGGTGTTCAGACAGTATCTGGATATGTTTGTTATTGTTTTCATAGATGATATTCTTGTATACTCCTAAAGTGAGAATGACCATGCAGATCATCTTCGAATAGTCTTGAAAACCCTTAGAGATCATCAACTATTTTCAAAATTTAGCAAGTGCGAATTTTGGCTAAGGTCAGTTGCTTTTCTGGGTCATATTATTTCTTCTAAAGGTATTCGAGTTCATCCTCAAAAGATAGAATCTATGAAAAATTAGCCTAGACCTATTTCCCCATCTGATATTAGGATTTTCTTGGGTCTACCTGGCTACTACCATCATTTTGTTGAGGGTTTCTCTTCCATTGCATCTCCTTTGACTCGGTTGACCCAAAAGAAAATTAAATTCTTGTGGTCTGACTCTTGCGAGAAGATTTTTTAGGAGTTGAAGACTCGACTCACTTCGTCCCCTGTGTTGACCCTTCCAAATGGTGTAGATAATTTTATGGTGTATTGTGATGCTTCTAGAGTTGGGTTGGGTTGCGTGTTGATGCATAAAGGTAAGGTTATAGCCTATGCCTCCAGACTGTTGAAACCGCATGAGAAGAACTACCCAACCCATGACCTCGAGTTGGCTGCAGTGGTTTTTTCCTTTAAAATATAGAGACACTATTTGTACAGTGTTCGTGTTGATATCTTTACGGATCACAAGAGTTTGCAGTATGTGTTTACTCAGAGAGAGTTGAATCTTCATCAGAGGTGATGGTTAGAATTGTTAAAGGACTATGATATAAATGTGTTATATCACCTGGGAAAGGCCAATGTAGTGGCAGATGCCCTTAGCAGGTCGTCCATGGGTAGTGTAGCACAGATCGAGGAAGATAAGAAGGAGTTAGCTCGTGAGGTGCATCATCTAGCTAGGTTGGGAGTTAGATTGCTTGATTCAGCTGAGGCGAATGTTTGGGTCCAGAGTAGTTCCGAGTCTTCTCTAGTTTTGGAAGTAAAGGAGAAGCAAGATATAGATCCTAGTTTGGTCAGACTGAAGGAGTCAGTTAAAAACCAAAAGGTGGAGGTTTTCTCCTAAGAGGGAAATGGTGTATTGAGATTTCAGAATAGATTATGTATGCCTGATGTTGAAGATTTAAGGCAGAGAATTATGGCTGAAGCGCATGGTGCACGATATTCTATTCATCCCGATGCTACCAAGATGTACTGCGATTTGCGAGAAATCTATTGGTGGAATGGTATGAAAAAAGATATAGCAAAATTCATAGAGAAGTGTACAACTTTCCAACAGGTGAAGATAGAACACCAAAGACCCGGTGGAATGATACAAGAATTCAGTATTCCTACTTGGAAGTGGGAGGAAGTAAATATGGATTTTGTGACTGGTTTGCTTCTTTCTCAACGTCATCATGATTTGATTTGGGTCGTTATAGACAGGTTGACTAAGCCCGTACATTTCTTGCCAGCGCATACATCTTTCACCACTAAGGATTATGCTAAGCTGTACATTCGAGAGTTAGTCAGGTTGCATGGAGTTCCTTTGTCTATTATCTCCGACAGGGGTAGTCAATTTATTTCTCATTTTTGGAGGGCTTTTCAGAAGGGTCTTGGCACCCAAGTTCATCTTAGCTCCGTTTTTCATCCGCAGACCGATGGTCAGGCTGAGAGGACCATCCAGACCTTGGAGGATATGTTGAGGGCATGTGTTCTTGATTTCAAAGAAAGTTGGTATGAACATTTGACATTCATTGAATTTGCTTACAACAACAGTTTTCATGCTAGCATTGGAATAGATCCATTTGAGGCTTTATACAGAAGGCGATGTAGATCACCCATAGGTTGGGTTGAAGTGGGTGAAGCCGCTGTGAGTGAACCTGATGTTGTGTTTGAGGCTATGGAGAAAGTTAAGCTGATTCGGGAAAGGTTAAAGACAGCCCAGAGTCGTCAGAAGTCATATATCAGATATGAGAAGAAAAGCTCTTGAGTTTGAGGTTAATGATCTGGTGTACTTGAAAATTTCACCCATGAAGGAAGTGAAAAGATTTGGTAAGAAAGGGAAGCTTAGTCCCCGATACGTTGGCCCTTATAGAGTTTTGAATCGTGTTGGGAAAGTAGCTTACGAGATTGAATTGCCTCCTAAGTTTTTAGTTTTCCATCCTATATTTCACGTTTCTATGCTCAAAAAGCACATTGGTAATTCTATTGTTGTTGATCCATCAGAAAGTTTTGATGTTCAGGATAGCCTTTCATATGAGGAAGTTCCGGTTGAAATCCTAGATTATCAAGTTCGTAGACTAAGAAATAAGGAAGTTCCCTTGGTCAAAGTTTTGTGGCAAAATCAATCAATTGAGGGTGCTACTTGGGAAGCAGAAGAAGATATGCGAACCAGATACCCTCATCTCTTCTCCGCGAGTTCAAATTAAGCCGAAGGTACTTGTCTTCCTTAATCCAGTTTTCTTCTAATCTAGTGTATTCAGCTATATGGTTATTCTCTCTATGATTCATGCATTTTATGAAGTACTCGAAAGTTTAGACTGAAGTAAGCCCTTTTAGTGAGTCATTCCATCTATACATCCTCATTTTCTCTTGTTCTTGGCCTATCTAGCCACATTCAAGGACGAATGTTTCCAAGGGGGAGATATCGTAATACCTCGAGACTCTAACCAATAGTGCAACCATGAATCAAGATCATGAGAAATTAATTATAATGTTTTGGGTTTTTTTCTGATCAAGGATGATGTGTATTAAGGTCTTAAAGATGTCCTAATGATTGGGTGAATCAAAACATTCCTTACCGACTAAATTCTTGGGAAGGATATTGGTATAGTCAACTTCAAACGAGTATATCTCTAATTATACTTGGAATTTTTGATCTCATGACCTATCAAAAGATAGATAATTGAATTATCTTTCCAACGATACCAATTTCACGAAAATCCGATATGGGAACGAAGAGTTATATCCATTTTACTCCAGCATATCAATCTGGAAAAGAGTAACGACGTTTCTGACGACCTGTCACATTTCTGACAACATTTCTGATGACATCATCACGTTTCTGACAACATTTCTGATGACATCGTCAGCCTTAGGCAGAAAATCATAAAATTCGACCCTTTTGTGATGACATTTCATGACGGCCTATCACAGGTCTGACGGCCTGTCACGGATGTCGTCAACTATTTTTTCATCAATTTAGACACATTTTTGCAAGGTTATTTTGGTCTTTTCACATCTATTGGAGGCCTCTATAAATATGAGAATCCCATCCAAACCCTAATTCCATCATTTTCTCTTCCAATTCTCTTGAGATAATATATCTAGGGTTATATCAAGAACATAAATCTTCCAAGAATCATCCATAAATCTTCAAAATTTCTTCAAGAACCAAGTTCCTCATAGTGTGGGCTTCAAGAATTATTTATTTCAAGTGTGGATAAAGTCTCAAGCACTAAAGTTCATCAAATTTTAAAGATTAAGGTATGTGGGGTTTTTAACAAGAACACTTCTTTCGTTCTTGTGCCCAAAGATTTAATTTATATTGAATTTCATGAATTTTGCAAAGTGGGTTTACACCCAAATTACTTTATCAAGGATTTATGAGATTTGAGCCTTACAAGATTGACACATATGACTACTTCATTGTCTTATTTCTTAAATTAAGAATTTATGTCATGATTTGTATATTGTTATCATGAAATGATAATTTTTAAGTGATTTATGATAAGTGTAATGATTTATGTTTTTCCATGAGAAGTTTGTCTGTTGAAGATATATTGAGCTTGAGAGTCAAGAACGAGTTCTATGATATTTTCTGGAAGATTTGATACTTGATATGATTTGATAAGCAAGTGTACTTGATGATGAGAAAGATTATTTTGAGATTTAGTCGAGTTAGGAATCCACAAGTTGATTATGATTTACAAATGAGATATATATTTATATTTTGGTTTTCATGATAGACCCTTGAGTTGATTAAGGTGGATTTCCTAACGCGTTTTGAGCTTAAGTCTGGGAGTAGTATTTAGCACCGAGTGGGAAGTATGGGTTCAGCGCATCCTACTTCCTCAGAACTACGTGCCACCATAGGATTAAGATGAAGGGCCAAAGGCCAGGACAATTATCACTAAAGTTAAGGTTCTACTCCGATGGCAAGGATAGAATAGCTCTCCCCAACAAGGGCAAGACGTTGGACTCCATGTAAGCTCACATGGTTTATGTCAATTATAAGAAACTCCCAAGTCCATAATAGTCCAAGTTTCATGAGTTACCAATTCACTCTAAGTCATAAGTCAAAGAGTTTGAGTTGAGTCCAACGGTTTGTGAGATTTATGAAGCATGTGTTATTATTGATGATTTATGGAAAATATGTTTCAGGTTACTTAAGCGAAGAGAGTCATTATTATCAGCATGCATGATTTTCTTATACATTTATGATATTATTTAAATGTTGCCTGCACCCCCACATACTCAGTACATTCCTAAGTACTGATTCCCATACTCTTCTGTGTTCTATATTTTCTCATGATATAAGTTCAGGTGCTCAGTCTCATCAGCAACGTGATCTTCGAGTACCTCCATCTATATTCGTACAGTTGGTGAGTCCTCATGGTTCGAGGACCTATGTCCCCCATTTTTGTCTTGATAGTAGATGGTTGATTATTTCCAGTTTAGTATGGGTCAGTTGGAGATCTGTCCCAATGTCTCCTCAGTCTTATGTAGTAGAGGCTTTGTCAGACTAGAGTACCAGTATGTACAGAACTTCAGTATTTTGATTGTACAGGATAGTATTTCTTTGTATTCCAATATGTTCATGACATAATTATTCTTCTTTATTACAGCTTGATTATTGTCATAGTGAGTTATAGAGGTGATGATAGGCTCAGAGGGTTAGCTTGAGGTCGCGTGTGGCCTTAAGGACCGTGTGACGTATTGGGATGAAATCTTGGGGTGTTACAACTGGACACCCTACGATTAGACCTTATGACTCGTAACATCTCATTATGGCTCTTAGTGAGCCACTCGTACTCAGTACAGAATCAATCCACAAACTTACTAGCTTAATTCTTGGTCATTTCATCAATTCACATTCTATGGTTTCAGACTCAGTGTTTTTAAAGGACTTTCCATTTAGTTTTACTTATTTTTAACTATGAATTTTAGATTATCTTTGCATAATAGTAAATTTGCACTTCATGTAGAGTCATTATACTCCACCCATCTTTTTGCATTCACCACAGTTTTACACCATATTCAGCATTAACTTTATATCAAAAATAAAATAGTTGTGCTTCTATTGTTTCCCAATTTACAGAAATATTGAGATATGTTTTATCTAATGATTTAGAGATTACACTATACCTAATAGTTTTTATGTACATATATGTTTTAAATGTATATTTTGGTACATGGCTTATGTCCTCAGTTTTAAAGCATATTTTAAGTTTTCTTCATGATTAGTGCATATCTCATATACTTAGTACATTCAAAAGTAATGATGACATACCTCTTTTGCCTATATTTTTCATGTGATGTAGATTGAGGTGCTTACTTTAAAGATCTTAGTTAGGTAGATCACAGCTTCTAATTACCAAGCGATGAGTTCTCTTGATTCAGGAGCTCAAGTCAGTTTGTTGTTCTAATATTTTATGTTTATTCATATGTATTGAAAGGGATAGCTAGGGTCCATATTCCGGCTACTTATAGTTAGTATCAGTAGGGACTTCATAGATAGTTAATTAGAGTTGTCGTATTCGGATTCTCTTTCTTTTCAAATTACTAATATTAAAAATAAACTTTCTAATCGTAAATGTATTAAATTGGTTCATTTAATGATTATGCTTCTGCTTAATCAGCTTAACTCTTATACATATATTAATCAGTTACTTATGCATTATGCCAGTGCCATGGGTTAAGTTTGGATCACTTGTGGTTCAAAGAACCGCGTTATGACTAGGTTTTGTAACCTATAATGACCGAACATGCTTTATATACCTTATAAATACAAACAAACACCCCCACTGGCGTGGACACATGCATAGGAGTATCAAGCATTGCACAATCCAGGTCCCAACTTAAAGAAAACCTTACAGACACATAAGAAAGTAGACCCAATATCAAACAATATAGAAGCCATATGATAACAAACAAGATTGGTACTTGTGATTAAAACATCTTTCAAACAAGTTTAGATAGCAAAAATTTATTGCCTGTCACCACCCTAACTGACACCTCTACCATCTTAATCACCCTTTCTATCAACTTTTCTTCCACCTTAATTAGCATGTTGCCACCTCTTCCTACAACTTGTCCACCACACCCACTTGGGAATGACCTATACGATTTCCTCCACCACCACGAATTGGCAAAACAAGAGTAGTAGAATCCTGTTATTTAGTCAATAAACTTGCGGACAAGAGGTTAGGACAATAACTTATGATATGGCCCAAACTCCCACACTCATAACATCTTGCCCCTAAATTAGGCCTCTTAAACAAAAAAAGGGGAAGGAGCATATTTTTCCATTCTCGAAGGCTAATAACTATCTCTAGATGGCCCCCTTACAGATATGGTAAAAGATAAATTATAAGGCCGAGAAAAAACACGACCCTAAGTAATAGTACCATTGAATTGGATTGAAGTTCTAGCCTTCTTCTCTTCTGCTTTTTCTCTCCCTTTTTGTTCATAATATGCCAACAACATGTCTCCCTACTCTAACCTCAAGAATTTGTACTTCTTATCATCACGATAAGTATGGGTAACATACTTCTCTAGAAAAACATTCTGAAATAGAGCCTATGTAAGTGGAGGTAGTATCCCTACACTCAATGAATTACCTCCACTATTGATTAACTTCGACCTACCGTTGAAAAGAAACAAACTCTACCATATACCTAAATAAAAATACCCATATTATGTAGGCGTTCATGAAAATCTAACAAAAACTCACCTTTAGGCCACAAGCTTTCCTTTTCTCTCTCTTTCAACTTGTTCTTGATCTATAACAACAAGATTACATATTCATTTCAATAATTCAACTATTTTTAACCACTAAAGATTGGAAATGAATAATTTCAATCATAAAGTTTCCCGATTTCATCATCTTAGGATATTCTATTATCAAACCTCATGAATTCTTCTTAAATTAGCATGAAAAACTATGATTCTACACTTGTTAGTAATTTCTAATACCTTAGGATCATTATCTATTGATTTCTATTCATTCCCAAATATTTACCCCAATTTCATGAATTAGGTCTAAACCCCACATTCCACCATGAATAAGTTTGCTAATGATTTTAAAATATTAAATTAATTCAAGTTTAGAATGTATAACTTATTTCCAAAGAAGAGAAAAACCTAAATTCTGTAGAAAATCGCCTTTCCCAGAGCTCTCTCACTTTTTTCAGAAAGTGAGAAATGTAAATCTTTTTTTATTATAAAATTGTTAAAGCACTATGTGTTACCACTCCAGTAGTTCGCGACTTAATATACGCATCCTCGACTGTTGTAACGGTGCAATGGTTACCCTTTTTCACTGCAGTGGTTCAAGGTAGAAACTTGGGTCATGTCCATTATAAAACATATTCAATGAAATATGTCATCGTAAACCAACCTCTCAATGGTAAACTCTAAAATTAAAATTCTATAACTCTGTTTCAAGTGTTAGAAGTTTTTATGGCTTCCTAAACTTGTTGTCTATCTAAAAGTCAAGTCCATCATTACTTACAATACTCATATTAGTACCAAATTTTGGTACTCTAATATACTCTAAAAAATCATCCCATATAAGACTAGCCCTGAATTTCCCAAAAATTGCCTACGGAAAGAGTAGTTACAAATTTTACCTCCCATTTTAGCATAACAATGATTGGGGTCATTACAATATGAATAAGTATTATCGGCTTAGATTTTAGTAATGGTGAGTCCTCCATGTTCAATCACCTAGATAAGTTATTTTCCTTCTATATAATAGGCTTTATTTTATAGTAGGTCAAGGCCTTACCCCAATACATTATTTTATTTAGTTTGGAGGCTTTCAAACATTAGTATTTAATTTTGATGAATCTAATTTCATTAACTCTATAATATCGTTAAGGTGTTAGTTCAAAACTTCCCCTTTATTATCTTATATTATGCTTAGATATGTTGTGCAAATGGCTTACTTGGGGCTATTAACAGCTTCAAGTGCCTTGTCGCATCCAGGGTGTAGATTCAGATTGTGATAGATTCAACATTTGATCATAATGCAATTGGTATATTAGTTGGTGAGAAAAATACTCTTTTGTGAGCACTAAAACCACAATGATTACTTATATTCTAAAGAACTCAATCCAATAATTAAAATCCTATTTTTTTTATAAAATCACCAAGTCAAATCAATGATTTTATCCTTTTAGAATTGGGTTAAATTTTGCATTTGGACCTTTAATTTCTACATGATACTATGATAAAAATCCCATGAAAATGAATTATAATCATTAGGGTGATATTAGGAATCCATATTTAGATCATTAAGACAAATTTCAACTTTTGACTACTATAATCCAAGAGTAAAAAACTTTACAATGATCCTCCAGGTAATTTTTATGAATTTCTACACTATTTATCTGTTTAGAACTTTACCATAGATTCCTCAACTCATTTATGACTTGCTAGAGCTGACGTTTTAATTATCGGGTAGTTCGTTCTTATGTTTTTTAGGTTGATATCATGGGAGACTACGATCAAGTTCAATTCATGACCCCTGAGTTCCACACTCTGTACATGGTGACCTTCCAAGGACAAAGCTACTTTTGTAGAGAGGAATAATCTTGGAGAAAGTGCCTAAAAAGTTCCCAGCATTTCATGATAGAATCATGGCAACTGGATAGTGGTGCTTCGCCCTGGACCCTTGTAAGGAGTGGGCAATAGGTATGGGAATTCTATGCTAATCATAGCATAGTATATTTCTCAGACACGATCACTGGGGTCATCAAAATTCAAGAAAAATAGGTGAACTTTGGTTCAGAGCAAATTAATGACATATACGGGGTCTCGAATGAAACTATAGATTAATTTGAAGCAAAGGGGTGTGACCCGAGAAGTTGGATGGTGGAGAAGCTATGTCCGGGAAAGAAAGTACCTTGGGTGGATACCTGGAGGAACATATCTATGATTGACTTCACTACCGAGGCCTGGATTTGGTTGACTATCATTTGTAGCATGTTTTCCCCTTGCACCTATATGATAGTAGTTCCAGATTTACAGGCCAGGATCGTTTCTTGTATATTAGATGGCATTTCCTTGAATATTGGTCGGCTTGTACTCTTAGTGATGAAGTATTTCAAGAACCATGGTGGTACACATCTCTCTTTCCTCTCTTTGATTACTGAGATGTACAGGTGAGCAGGCATTGTAGAGTACCCTATTGACACTTAGGTACGCCCGGGTACCCCCAATCTATCCTTTAAAAATTTGGGGTGAGGGCATACTGGGCAAGAGAAAGAAGAGAAAGATTGACTTGGGAAATTTGGCATGTAAGGAGCCTGAGTCTTATAGGCCATCTACAGCTAGGCCTCTTGAGGATATCAATGTTGATTTGAGGGCCATTAGGGAGATTGTGTCAGGATTTTTCCAGGGGCCGGGAGAGCCCTACACCACCCGCCATTCATATGTGGCCCGATCTGATTATAAGAAGTATTTGGAGGACCAGCGGACGCAGAGATCTACCATTGCTAAGCTTGAGAGAGTGTACTAATCTTTGGCAGAGTCTCATAAAGAGCTTCAGGTTTCACATAAGAAGATGGTGAAAAGGGAGAAGAAGAGGAATAAATTCTTTGGAAAGATGTGGAAGGGGGTAAAGGTCCTGTTGAAGGTCCTAAAACCTCAAGACATATTACCTTCTTCCATAGTGGAGAGCGATGATGAGGCCTCAACCTAGTGGTCTGATCCTGAGGATGTGGGATATGATACAGAGTCTAAGAGCGAGAGCAGCTCTTGATGCCATTTCAAGGAGCACCCTTATCTCTCTTTGTGCTTTATTATTTATATAGTGAGGACAGTACAAGTTTCCTAGTTGGGGGTGCCTGTCTCCTTATTCATTTTATATGGTCATGTATTATTTAGATATTTCTGGATATTTTGATGACATTTTGGATGATTTTTATTTTTTTGTAGGTTGTAATATTTGGTCACTCAAATGGTGCCCACATTTTCATGGATTAGTCATTTTATCTCATTTTTAGATTTTTACTTTATCTTTATTTTGCTTATGGTGATATCAGATGAGCATTTCCCTATGATAGATTGAGTTATGACATTCTTACAGGAAAATTGTTGTGATTGGGTTTTGAGTCATGGATGCAGGGAAGTCTGAGTACCCAAAGCATCAAAGCTATAACGTAACGGACTTTAAGTACCTGTAGTATTTTGGATTTGGATTCACACTTATACCTATGGCAAAGTCTGAGTAGCCATATGGTTTGCCCGTATGAAAGCCAAAATGTGAGACGTCAGCTTGGCTTGGTGTGATAAATCACAAATTGTGTGTGGTACAAATGCGATGCTAAGACCTCCCCCCTCCCAAAAAAAAATTCAAAGATTAAGGGCACGGAGGTGAGCAACCTTGTAACAATACTTTACCTCTTTTTGTGACTCCAAAGCTTTGGCTTATAGAAATTGGTCGATACTCCATTTTATCTATAGTCGGAAGGGCAATTAAGCCCCTTTGAGAAGTTTGCATGCCATGTGTGGTGAGCGTTTTAGTCAAAATCTCATGCCTACTTGTACCATCTAGAACTTGCCCCGTTGGTCTCTCAAGGCTAATTTTGATTATGTTTGGTTGGTGAAATGATCCTAGGCCATCTTTGTGAACATAGGAACCCACTTTAGGCTAAATAGCCTACCCATGCTTAGGATAGTACCCTTAGTCACCCAATTCGAGCCTTCAAGCCTTTCGTTGGGAACCACGTTACAAGCCTTGATCTATTCAAAGTTTTTCCCACTCTTGAACCCTACCCTCCTTGAACATGAAAAATGAAAATTGAGGCTAAATGCCTAAGTTGGGGGTTGTAAGTTTCGAAGAGATGACCTTGGGGTCATGGTAGTGTAAGTGGATGCCTATGAGCTATGCAATGGAAAAAACATGAAAAAGAAAGGAATAAAGAAAAAAAGCATGAGGCATGATTGCAAAAGAAATAAGCGAATGAAAAATGCCCCCTACAAGTTGGGTAAGTCAAGGTAGCTAAAATAGGCATGTGTTGACCCA
The DNA here is from genome assembly GCF_002878395.1 of Capsicum annuum. Classification (NCBI taxonomy): domain Eukaryota; kingdom Viridiplantae; phylum Streptophyta; class Magnoliopsida; order Solanales; family Solanaceae; genus Capsicum; species Capsicum annuum. The sequence goes on from NC_061114.1 coordinate 28,487,394, forward strand.
ACTCGATCGGGGGCCTTATCTTTATGGGTGTCCCAGGTCAGACCAGGATCCGAGAACACCCCCGTTACCCAACCCAAACTCCAACCGCCTTACCTGAGTTGGCTGAATTTCAAGTATATAACAAGATAGTGTAGCAGCTCACATGAAGACTTTGGGATAGGATCAAAACTGTGACGGACAAGGCAGGGGTAACCACACGCATGAGTCATTTGCATTATCAAATATATTCCCAATCTTTAACAAATTTTGAAAACAAAGAGGCAAAGATATTAATCTTTCATTTAACAAACTCAGAAAATAAAGATGTGTTGAAGACATATACCTTCCGCATAAATCCCAGGACTAGAAAACAAAAACAAATATTTGGACTTCATGTCCTCCTCTATTTCCCAAGTAGCCTTTTCCACATTGTGGTTCTGCCATAAAACCTTAAACGAGGCCACATCCTTGGTCCAGAGCTGTCGAACCTACCTATCCAAGATCTCCACTGAGATTTCCTCATAAGACAAAGAATCTGTGATACCCAATACTTCCAAAGGAACAACTGAAGAAGGATCACCGATGTAGTTCCTCAACATGGAAACATGAAAGACTGAATGAACCAAGATCAATCTAGAAGGCAACTCTAGCTTACAAGCAACATTACCAAATCTCCACAAGATCTCATAAAGACCAACATATCGAGGACTGAGCTTTCCCTTCTTTCCAAACCCTATTACACCCTTCACGGGAGATACCTTGAGGAAAACCTTATCCCCAAACTCCAACTCTAAGTCTCTATGCCTAACATCAACATAGGACTTTTGCCGTCTTTGGGCAGCGTTAAGCCTATCCCTAATCACTTTTACCCTATCTATAGCCTGGTAAACCAAGTCGGGACCAAACATATCCGTCTCACCAAGCTCAAACCACCTAATAGGAGGTCAACCCCTCCTACCACACAATGTCTCAAAAGTGCCAAACCAATACTATAATGATAGCTATTGTTGTAAGCAAACTCCACCAAAGGTAGATGCTCAACCCAATTTCCACGATAATCAATCATATAAGCCCGAAGCATATCCTTTAATATTTGAATAGTCCTCTCCATTTGCCCATCCATCTATGGGTGGAAAGAAGTACTCAGACTAACCTTAGTCCCAAACCCTTTCTAAAAAGATAGCCGAAAGTGAGATGTAAACTGCATACCACGATAAAAATAATAAAAACTGGCACCCCATGAAGCCTTACAATCTCCTAAAGATACAGCTTCGCATAATCCTCTGTCGAGAAGGCAGTTTGCACTGGCAAAAGGTGAGCAGATTTAGTCATTCTATCCATGATAACCCAAATCAAATCATATTTATTTTGAGATAGAGGAAGACCAGTAACAAAGTACATATTGATCACTTCCCATTTTCATTTGGGCAAATCAATTTCTTGATACAAACCTCCTGGCCTTATGTTTTTAACCTTGACCTGTTGACATACCATGCACTTGGCCACAAAGTCAACCACATTCCTCTTCATGCCATTCCACCAATAGATCTCCTTGAGATCATGATACAGCTTAGTCGAGTTGGGATGAACAACATAGCGCAATTCATGCATCTCTGAAACACACAACCTCCCTTGGTACTATAAAGTACTATCACCACTGATCTCAAATACCACTACCTTGTGCCCACCATCTTCACTCTTGATTTTCATCAAGAGAGGGTCTAGCACTTGCTTCTTTTTAATCTCCGCACCAAAAGATAATCCAATCACTTTTTGCACCATCACACCACCATCCTTGGAGTCCATGAGATGAACTACAAGATTATTCAAGCAGTGAATATCCTGTACCAAATCCCGCTTTCATTTCTCCACATGAGCCAAACTCCCCAGGGATAACCTGCTAAGAGAATCAACAACCACGTTAGCTTTAACTGGGTGGCAGTAAAGACTCATATCATTATCCTTAAGAAGCTCAAGCAATCTCTTCTTCCTGAGATTAAGCTCCTTCTGAGTAAACACATACTATAGACTTTTAGGATCAGAAAAGATATCCACGTGAACATTGTACAAATAATGTCGCCATATTTTCAAAGCAAACAAAACCGCCAATAGCTCCAAATCATAAGTAGGATAATCCTCTCATGCACTTTCAACTACTTGGAAAAATGGCCAATCACCTTCCCATACTGCATTAACACACAACAAACTTGTACCCGTGATGCATCACAATAAACTATGAACCTAACATTGCCTTCTGAAAAGTCAGAATTGAAGTTGAAGTTAGCTTGTATTTCAACTTCTCAAAACTCTCTTCATAAGTATCTGACCAAGAAAACTTAACCTTTTTCTGAGTCAACTTAGTCAAAGGAGAAGTTATCAATGAAAAGCTTTCTACAAACCACCTATAGTACCCGACTTAACCCAAGAAGCTCTGAATTTTGGATGGAGTTATGGGTATAGGCCACCTCTTCACCACAACAACCTTTTTCGGATCCACCATGATCCCCTCACTAGTAATAATATGACCCAAAAAAGTTACAACGTTCAACCAATACTCATATTTAGAGAACTTGGCATACAACTATTGTTCCTTTAAGGTCTTTAACACTATATAGAGGTGATTGGCATGATACACCTCACTCTTCGAATAAAATATAATGTCATTAATAAACATAATAATAAAGAGAACAAAACATTGACAAAAAAACCCTATTCATCAGATCCATAAATAACATCAGAGCATTAGTCAACCCAACTGACATTACCAAAAACTCAAAGTGCCCATATTGAGTATAAAATTTGTCTTAGGGATATTTACCTCCCTAATCTTTCGTTGATGGTACCCTCACCGAAGATCGATCTTAGAGAAGAACTTGGCACCTTGTAATTACTCAAATAGATCATTTATCCGGGGAAGAGTATACTTGTTCTTGACTGTCACCTTGTTCAACTACCTCTAGTCAATGCACATTCTAAGGGAACCCTCCTTCTTGTGCACAAACAACATCATTACACCCCACAGAGATACACTAGGATGAATATACCCCTTATTTAGAAGACCCTTAAGTTGCTCCTTGAGTTTCCTCAACTCAACCAGAGTTATTCTATATAGAGGAATAAAAATTGGATGAGTGTCCAAAACTAGATCAATACCAAACTCGATTTCCCTATATGGAGAAACACCGGGAAGATCATTCAAGGAAACTCATTAACCACTGGAACTAATTGGAAAGAAAGACCTTTCGAATTAGAATCTTTAACTCAGACCATGTGATAAAGACAACCTTTGGAGAGTAACCTCTGAGCTCTAGCATAAAAAATTAATCTTCCCCTAGAAGCTAAAGAACCACCCTCCCATTCTATAATCGGCTCACCAGGGAACCTAAAGATAACCCTACGAGTCCGATAATCTTATTCGCCACCATAGAAACCTTATTAACTAGACAATCGATGAGCCGATGGCCTGCCTGGCCACACTTGAAGCATTTTTCCCTTCCTTCATCACAAAAACCCCAATAAGGATGACCATAAAACCGACAAGGAGGGCATAAAAAAACTGACCGACCTCCACTTGCCTAAGATTGGGCACCCTGTGCCTGGAAATCATCACCACCTTGATTATTCCTGCCTCCCAACTGGTAAAGAGCACCAACTGAAGAGAAGAAAACAAAACTCCCTACTTCTTTTTCTTTCATTTGCCACCATCCCAAACACCCTGAGACTAAGCACCTACCTGATTAAAAAACCTATTCCTTTTACCATGCCGATCTCTGAACTTTGCCTGCTTTCTTTTTTCACCCTACACTTGCTACATATGAATAGTTAACCTAGAGATATTCATATCTTTAATAAGAAAGGTAGTCCTTCTCTCCAAAATAAAATCCCAATTCAACCCAGAAGTGAAATTCCTTATTCTTTCCCATATATCATCCACTAAGTCAGGAGCATACCTTGAAAATTGGTGAAACTTCAAGGCATATTAATTGACAGACATCCTCCGCTGCTTGAGGTTCACAAACAGGTTCACAAACTCCTTTATCTTTGCTTTCCTCAACTCTTGGGGAAAGAAACGGTCTAAGAAGGCCTTACAAAAAGTATCCCACAAGACTGATTCTTCCACACCACCCTTATCATTGTCCCACTTTTCATACCACTGATATGCAATATATTTGAGCTGACAAGATGAAAAGTTCACCCCCTCCCCCATATTAGTAGCCTACATTACCCAAAATATCTTTTATATATCATCCAAGAAGCCCTATGGATCCTCCTTTACCTTCACTACAAAAAAAGTGGGAGGATCCATTTTCATAAATTGGACAGCCCCTGTGGACTCAGCCAACAAATCACTAGTCATACTCCGCTCAGCCTGAGTAGTAACCATCTGAGAAATTACATGATTAGACTGACGAAATTATGCATTGGTCACCTCACCTTGAGGAGGAAAAGTAGCAATTGGTGAAACTCCAGAACTATTATGTAATACCCTGGAAAAATTTTTATTGAAGTTTTGTGCGTAAATGTATTGGGTTCTATCTTCTAGAATGAATTATAAATTTTCATGTGGAATGTCTTAGATTATGACCCACCATTAAGTAGATTATCGAACAATCTTTCCAATGATATGTGGATCATCCAAAACAGACACTCGAGTGATGAGTTATTAACATTCCGATCGAACCGTGAATAGTAGTAAACAGTAAAACATGCAGGAAAAAGTACTGAGGCCTGGCGTATTTTTTCTCCAACTTTAAACGATCATAACTCTTTGTACATAATGATCTGGGTGATCTACTATATATCAACAAAAGGTCTGCGAGTCCTCTTTCCAGTGAAATTTATTTCATCCAACTTGTCTATCGGTGAAAAAAGTTATGGTCGATCTACTTCAGCCTATCAAAAGTAAATTTTTGGGTCAAATTCAAACGATCATAACTCCTCAAACACAATTATCTGGGTAAGATACTATATATCAATGGAAAGATATGAGAGTCCTCTTTCGATGAAATTAGTTTCATCCAATTTGGATATCGGAGTAAAACGTTATGGTTGATCTACTTCATACTATCAAAACAGTCCACCTAAAGACAGATTTGAGAATTATTTGATTTTTAGGGGCGTTTTGGTCATTCCCCCTCACCCAAAATCCATCCAAACCCTATATTAAAGCCTATTAGAAGCATTATATGTTATATTTCATCAGATTCCCTCAAAAAGAAAATCCTAAGCTCCTACATCCAACTTCAAGAACCTCCAAAGTTCATCATTAATTCTACAAATTTATTCAAGATTCCAAGTTCCTAGTTTAAGAACTCCAAGAACCATCATTCAAAGGCACGATTAATATCTCAAAAATGAGTATCGATCTAAATTTCATCATTCAAGGTATGTAGGATTTTTCAACAAGAAATCTCTTTCGTTCTTGTGCCCAAAAGTAATTTTCTTTACAAAGGCATAATTTTTATTTAATTTTTACGAATTTGAAGCATGAAACCATATCTTATGATGATTATTATGAAATCTTGATGTTTATGATTTTGAAAGATGAATTTACATGTGTGGAGATATAAAGCATAAATCTTGAACGATATTTATCATGATTTTGATATTTGGGTCATGAATCCCCATTGGAAATTGTGTTTTTTTTTGAGAAAATATGTGTTATAAGCATATTGATGTTGAATATTTGAGATATTTTGAATGATTTGACCTTTTGGTCTTAATGGAGTTGTTTTGAACTCGAGTGTGAAAGAAATCCACAACGTGGTTGATTTTGATAGATAGGAAGCATGATGGCTCTCGATATATATTTATATATTACTGAAATTGTTTTGTTGTGGATTGTCTTTGAAATGATCTAAGCTAAGTCCGAGAGAAATCTTTAGCATCGAGTGGGAGGTATAAAGCGACCTTACTTCCCTAGAACTATGTGCTCCCATAGAAGTGAGCCTAAGGCTAATTTATATAGTGATCACTAGTTTGTGTGTATTTGATATCGATAGTCCTACTCCGATGGCAAGGATAGGATGGCTCTCCCCAACATGGGTTGTACGCTGGACTTCATGTAGCTCACATGGTTTTTGTCAGTTATAGGATCTCCCAGTGTATGTGTGTTTACTTGTGTCTATGGTGAATAGTGATGTGATTTGAAAGTGGAATTGTGAAATTTATTCTTTCAAAAGATTGAAATGATATTTACATTATGAGAATTGATATTCTTGATAAACTGAAAGTGATTGACAAATTATATGATGACTCATATTTGTTATTGTACTTATTTCATCCTCTCATGATTATGATGATTTTCTTCGGGATATGTCAGTCTTTTATACATCCTGCATATTTCTTCTAAATATTTATGATGAGAATATTTGTACAACTGCATACACCCCTATATAATCGGTTTCTTTTTGTGGTACTGACCCACATCTTTGGATGTGGGCTGCATTTTCTCAGAATGTAGGTTCAGGTGCTCAGTTCCAGGTTCGACAGTGATTTTTCAGGCACGTTGTTCTACATCCTCTATTGTGGTGAGTCCTCATGTTCCGAGGACGTGATGTCTGATGTTGGTTTGACAGAATTATTTATATTTGATAACTGAGTATGAGTCAGTTGGGGCATGTCTCAATGGCTCGCTAGTTTTATTGATTTTCTTAGAGGCTTGTCAGACTAGTATAGATGTTGGGAGTTGACTAATAAGTCATGTTTTTGTTATCTTTCTAAAATTCTTTTATTCTTAGATGATGATTACTCTGTTAATATTTGAGGGTTATTTATGGAAACCTCGCTGATTTGTGTTGAACTGAATAAAAATCGGTCAAAGGGTTAGCTTGGGGCTACTCGTAGCCTCAAGCACCGTGTGACGCTCTGGGACCTATTTTTTGGGGCGTTACAAACTTGGTAGCAGAGCCTAAGGTTTTAAGGTGTCCTAGGGAGTCTGACAAGCCGCGTTAAGTAGAGTCTTGATCATCAGTGTGTAGCACGCCACATCTATGAGCAAGAGGATACAAGACGTTTTAGGAAAAAGTGCGATTCTTTCTTTTAGAAGTCTATCATGCTTAAAGTGTCTCTCTCTGCTATTGATTCGTGCTCTCCTCTTTCAGAAATATGCCTCCACATCAAGCGAGAAAAAATAATAATAGTCAACAACCTCAACCCGCTGACCCATTAAATGAAAACGTGTCTCATGCTGAATTTCAGGCAGCTTTTCAGGTGCTGGCCTAAGCTGTTACTGCAAATTTTTAGTTCAACCCGGCCCCGGCTCCACAATAGTAGAGAGGTAATTCATCTGCTACCAGGATCCGTGACTTCATGAGGATGAATCTGCCAGAATTCTACGGGTCCAAGTCTGATGAGGATCCACGATTGTTTTTAGAGGAGGTGCAGAAGATTACTCAGGTGATACATGTATCTGAGGAACATAGTGGGGAGTTTGCTGCGTATAGGTTGAAAAACCTTGCTTATGACTGGGTTGTTGCTTGGAGGAAAGGTAGAGGTGAGGGAGTTGTCCCTACAACTTGGCAAAAGTTCCAGGATGCATTCCTGGATAAGTTTTTCCCTTTGGAGATGAGGGAGGCGAAGGTGGAAGAGTTTATGAACCTGCGACAGGGCGCTATGACTGTTAGGGAGTACTGTCTAAAGTTAAATTAGTTGGCCAAGTATGCTCCTAACTTAGTGGCTAATAATCGGGCTAGAATGAGTAAGTTTGTGACTAGAGTGTCAAGTTATGCGGTTAGGGAGTGTAGGTCTGCTATGCTAAAGAGTGAGATGAATTTTTCTAGGCTAATGACTTATGCCCAATATATTAAGGCAGAGAAGATTAAGAAGAGAGATAGAATGAGAGGGAATAAGAGAGCTAGGTCCGAGCAGAATGGATAGGGTCAAACAAGATCATAGGGAGGGAGTCACCCTCAGTATCAGGATCTTTTATCTATGCTGGCACCATCATCTGCTAGTGCTCCCATGCCTAGAGGTAGGCAGGAGCAAGGTAGCAGGTCATATGCATCCAGGTCCCAGTACAGTGCTGGCAGTAAGCCAAATCATCTCCTGTGTCCTAAGTGTGGTAGGGCTTATTCGGGTGAGTGTTGGGGTTAGAAGAGGGATTGTTTCTAGTGTGGTGACAAGGGACACAGAGTTAGAGATTGTCCATAGGATGGACAAGGGCGTCGTGACTATCGCCTTCAGACCCAGACTCAGACTGTTAGTGCTCCAGTTCCAGCGACTCGCCCAGCCCCATCTCAGGGCGCCTCTTCTAGCAATGCTGGCAGAAAGTGCCAGAATAGATTCTATGCTTTATCGTCCTGCCAGGAATAGGAGGAATCTCTCAATGTTGTTACTGGTATGCTTTGTATATTTCAATTTGATGTGTATGCTTTGTTGGATCCTGGATCCAGTTTCTCATTGTTACACCTTTGATTGCTGTGAATTTTGAAATGAGTCCTGAGATTATTCTTGAGCCTATCCTAGTTTTAACCTCATTGGGTGATTCGATTGTTGCCCAAAAAGTGTATAAAAAGTGTCCTGTTACTGTTCTTCATAGAGTCTTGTTGGCTGATCTGATTGAGTTAGACATGGTAGATTTTAATGTGATTTTGGGTATGGACTGGCTGTATTCATCTTATGCCTCTATTGATTGTCGGGCCCGAGTGGTCAAGTTTTAGTTTCTGGGTGCATCCGTGTTTGAGTGGTCTGGGAATTCTGTGTCACCCAAGAGTCATTTTATCTCTTACCTCAAAGCTAGAAAGCTTATTTCCAAAGGGTGTATTTACTATTTAGTTAGAGTCAAAGACACTATGTCTGAGACTCCAACTCTCCAGTCTGTTAACATCGTCAATGAGTTTTTTGATGTCTTTCCAGATGATCTCCCAGGGATACCTCCTGATAGAGAGATAGAGTTTGGGATTGATCTTCTTCCCGATACTCAACCCATTTCTATTCCTCCTTACTATATGGCCCCTGTAGAACTTAAGAAGTTGAAAGAGCAACTCAAAGATCTACTAGATAAGGGTTTCATAAGGCCTAGTGTTTCTCCTTGGGGTGCTCCTGTGTTGTTTGTGAGAAAGAAAGATGGCTCTTTGTGTATGTGCATTGATTATCGCCAACTGAATAAAGTCACCATAAAAAATAAGTAACCCCTTCTGAGAATAGATGATTTGTTCGACCAATTGCAAGGTGCAAGTTATTTCTCAAAGATAGACCTTTGTTTCGGCTATCATCAACTCAAATTTAGGGAGTGTGACATCCTGAAAACTACTTTTCAAACTCATTGTGGCTATTTTGAGTTTGTTGTTATGTCTTTCGGGTTAACTAATGCCCTAGCAGCTTTCATGAAACTCATGAATTGAGTGTTCAGACCATATCTGGATATGTTTGTCATAGTGTTCATCGATGATATACTAGTGTACTCCCGTAGTGAGGATGAGTATTCTGATCATCTCTGAACTGTCTTGCAAACCCTTAGAGATCACAAGTTTTTTGCCAAGTTCATTAAGTGTGAGTTTTCGCTAAGGTTAGTTGCTTTTCTGGGTCATATCATTTCTTCCGAGGGTATTAGAGCTGATCCCCAAAAGACCGAAGCTATTTGAAATTGACCTAGACCTATTTTTCCAATTGATATCCAAAGTTTCTTGGGTTTAGCTGGCTATTACCACTTTTTTGTTGTAGGTTTCTCCTCTATAGCGTCTCCTATGACTCGGTTGACCCAAAAGAAAGTGATGTTCTTGTGGTCCGAATCTTGTGAGAAGAGTTTTCAGGAGTTGAAGACTTGACTCATTTCAGCCCCTGTTTTGACTTTGCTTGATTGTGTTGATGGTTTTGTGGTGTACTGTGATGCTTCGAGAGTTGGGTTGGGTTGCGTATTGATGTAGAAAGGTAAGGTGATAGCTTATGCTTCTAGGCAGTTGAAACCCCATGAGAAAAATTACCCCACCCATGACCTTGAGTTGGCTTCTGTTGTGTTTGCTTTGAAAATCTGGAGACACTATTTTTATGGTGTCCATGTTGATGTTTTCACTTATCATAAGAGTATGCAGTATGTGTTTACCCAGAGAGAATTGAATCTTAGGCAGAGATGATGGTTAGAATTGTTAAAGGACTATGATATGAGTGTGCTATACCATCCGAACAAGGCCAAAGTTGTGGCGGATGCCCAAAGTAGAGTGTCCATGGGTAGTGTTTCGCATGTGGTAGAAGGTAAGAAAGAGTTGGCTCGTGATGTACATCTTTTGGCTAGATTGAGGGTTAGGTTGTTTGACTCTGTTGTAGGTAGTATAGGGGTTCAGAGTAGTTCCGAATCTTTCTTGGTTTAGGAAGTGTAGGAAAAGCAATACTTAGATGCTAGTTTGGTCAGACTGAAAGAGTCATTCAAGGACCAAAAAGTAGAGGTTTTCTCCAAAGAGGGAGATGGTGTGTTGAGATTGCATGGTAGATTGTATGTCCCGAATGTTGATGATCTGAGACAGAGCATTATGGATGAAGCGCAAGGGGCACGATATTCTATTCATCCTGGTGCCACCAAGATATACCGAGACTTGCGGGAAATCTATTGGTGGAGTGGCATGAAGAAAGATATAGTAGCGTTTATAGCTAAGTGTGCAACATGCCAATAGGTTAAGGTTGAACACCAAAGACCTGGTGGTATGATGCAAGAGTTTAGTATTCCCACCAGGAAGTGGGGCGAGATAAATATGGACTTCGTGATTAGTTTACCTCCTTCCCAACACCATCATGATTCTATTTGAGTTGTGGTTGATAGGTTGACTAAGTCTGCTCATTTTTTGCCTATTCATACTTTATATATTACTGAGAATTACACTAGATTGTATATCCGAGAGCTAGTCAGACTACATAGAGTTCCTTTGTCTATCATTTTGGATAGGGGTACTCAGTTCACTTTACAATTTTAGAAAGTTTTTCAGAAAGGTCTTAGTACCCAAGTGCTTTTGAGTTCTGCTTTTCATCCTTAGACCGATGGTCAGGATGAGCAGACCATCCAGACCTTAGAGGATATGTTGAGAGCTTGTGCACTTGACTTTAAGGGAAGTTGGGATGATCACTTACCGTTGATAGAGTTTGCTTACAATAACAGTTTCCACTCTAGTATTGACATGGCTCCATTTGAAGCTTTGTATGGGAGGAAGGGCAGATCACCCATAGGTTGGTTCGAGATGGGTGAAGTGGCTGTGAGTGGTCCTGATTAGGTATTTGAGGCTATGGAAAAATTTAAGTTGATTAGGGAAAGGTTGAAAACTGCGCAGAGTCATCAGAAGTCATATGCGCATGTTAGAAGGAGAGACCTTGAGTTTGAAGTTGGTGACCTAGTGTATCTAAAAATTTCACCCATGAGGGGGGTGAAGAGATTTGGAAAGAAGGGGAAGCTTAGTCCCTGTTATGTTGGTCCTTACAAAATTCTTAGTCGTGTTGGTAAGGTAGCTTATGTGGTCAAGTTGCCTTCCGAGTTGTCCTCTGTTCATCCAATATTCCATGTCTCCATGCTTAGAAAACATATTAGCGATGTTGTGGTAATGGATTCCTCTGTGAGTGCTGACATTCAAGAAAATCTTTCTTTTGATGAGATTCCTGTTGAGATTCTTGATTTCAGTGTCCAAACACTAAGGAACAAAGAAGTTCCCTTGGTCAAGGTGTTGTGTCAAAACCAATCTGTTGAGGGTGCAACTTGGGAAGCTAGGCGAATATGCGATCCAAGTACCAACACCTATTTTTCGTGAACTCCGATCAAGCCGAAGGTACCGTTCTTTCCTAAATCATGCACTTTTGATAAAAGTTGCAGCAATTCAGCTGTCATTTATTATGTGTTTAACTGTAGTTTCTTGAATTTATGCATTCTATGTTGCATTCGGAGTGAGAAACGATGTGGTGATGAGTTTAACGAATGGTTTCAGTTGTATGCTCTATTCCCTATCTAATCTTGGCATCTCTAGTGTCATTCGAGGATGAATGTTTCCAAGGGGGGATGATGTAATACCCCAAGAAATTTTTTGTTGAAATTTTGTGCATAAACATGTTGGGTTCTATCTTCTAGAATGAATTATAAATTTTTCTTGTGGGATGTCTTAGATTATGACCCACCAATGCGTAGAGTATCGAATAATCTTTTCAATGATATGTAGATCATCCAAAATGGACACCCGAGCAATGAGTTATGAACATTCCGATCGAACCGTGAATAGTAGTGAACAGTAAAACATGCAGGAAAAAGTACTGAGGACTGGCGTATTTTTGCTCCAACTTTAAACGATCATAAATCCTTGTACATAATGATCTGGGTGATCTACTATATATCAACGGAAAGCTCTGTGAGTCCTCTTTCCATTGAAATTGTCTTCATCCAATTTGTCTATCAGAACAAAAAGTTATGGTCGATCTACTTCAGCCTAGAAAAAACAAATTTTTGGGTCAACTTCAAATGATCATAACTCCTTAAACACAATTATCTAGGTGAGATACTATATATCAACGGAAATATATGAGAGTCCTCTTTCTAATGAAATTAGTTTCATCCAATTTGGATATCGAAGTAAAACGTTATGGTTGATCTACTTCAGACTATCAAAACAGTCCACCAAAAGACAGATTTGAGAATTATTTGATTTTTAGGGGCGTATTGGTCATTCCGCCTCACCCAAAATCCATTCAAACCCTATATTAAAGCCTATTAGAAGCATTATATGTTATATTTCATCAAATTCCCTAAAAAAGAAAACCCTAAGCTCCTACATCCAACATCAAGAACCTCAAAAGTTCACCATTAATTCTGCAAATTTATTCAAAATTCCAAATTCCGAGTTCAAGAACTCCAAGAACCATCATTCAAAGGCACGATTAATATCTCAAAAATGAGTATCGATCTAAAGTTCATCATTCAAGGTATGTGGGGTTTTTCAACAAGAACTCTCTTTCATTCTTGTGCCCAAAAGTAATTTTCTTTACAAAGGCATGATTTTTATTTGATTTTTACGAATTTGAAGCATGAACCTATATCTTATGATGATTATTATGAAATCTTGATGTTGATGATTTTGAAAGATGAATTTACATGTGTGGAGATATAAAGCATGAATCTTGAATGACATTTATCATGATTTTGATATTTGGGTCATGAATCCCCATTGAAAATTGTGTTTTTTTGAGAAAGTGTGTGTTATAAGCACGTTGATGTTGAATATTTGAGATATTTTGAATGATTTGACCTTTTGGTCTTAATGGAGTTGTTTTGAACTCGAGTGTGAAAGAAATCCACAACATGGTTGATTTTGATAGATGGGAAGCATGATGGCTCCCGATGTATATTTATATATTACTGAAATTGTTTTGTTGTGGATTGTCTTTGAAATGATCTGAGCTAAGTCCGGAAGAAATATTTAGCATCTAGTGGGAGGTATAAAGTGACCTTACTTCCTTAGAACTACGTGCCCCTATAGGAGTGAGCCTGAGGCTGATTTATATAGTGATCACTATTTTGTGTGGATTTGATATCGATAGTCCTACTCCGATGGCAAGGATAGGACGGCTCTCCCCAATGTGGGTTGTACGTTGGACTCTATGTAGATCACATGGTTTATGTCGATTACAAGATCTCCCAGTGTGTGTGTGTTTTCTTGTGTCTATGGTGAATGATGAAGTGATTTTGAAAGTGGAATTGTGAAAGTTATTCTTTCGAAAGATTTAAATGATATTTACATTATGATAATTTATATTCTTGATGAACTGAAAGTGATTGACAAATTATATGATGACTCACATGTGTTATTGTACTTATTTCATCCTCTCATGACTATGATGATTTTCTTCGGGCTATGTGAGTCTTTCATACATCCTACATATTTCTTATAAATATTTATGATGATTATGTTTATACAACTGCATACACCCCCATATACTCGGTTCCTTTCCATGGTACTGACCCACATCTTCGGGTGTGGGCTGCATTTTCTCAGAATGTAGGTTTAGTTGCTCAGTTCCAGGTTCGACAGTAATTCTTCAGGCACGCTGTTTGCATCCTCTGCTGTGGTGAGTCCTCATGTTTCGAGGATGTGATGTCTGATGTTGGTTTCACGGAATTGTTTACATTTGATAATTGAGTATGAGTCAGTTGGGGCATGTCTCAATGGCTCGCTGGTTTTATTGATTTTCTTAGAGGCTTGTCAGACTAGTATAGATGTTGGGAGTTGACTAATAAGTCATATTTTGTTATCTTTCTGAAATTCTTTTATTCTTGGATGATGATTATTCTGTTGATATTTGAGGGTTATTTATGGAAACCCCGTTGATTTGTGTTGAACTGAATAAAAATGGCTCAAAGGGTTAGCTTGGGGCTACTCGTATCCTCAAGCACCGTGTGACGCTCCAGGACCCATTTTCTGGGGCCTTACATATTAGGGATAGGACCGTGAGATCGAAGATGAACCCCAGAAGTAAGATGCACCACCCCTCCAGCATTATCCCCAGATGGGCCAGAAGAATATTCTTGTGTTCTAGATCTAAGAGGTATTATCTTAAGTACAAATAAACAAGGATTAGAGAAGATTCTAGGACTGAAACTCCAAGCTTGAAAATAGAATACCAAGGAGTGAGACATTCCTAAATGCCTTGTAGCCTCTCCTTTATGAGTATGGCGTGCTACACACCCCTAAAAGAGACTCTACTTGACACGGATTTATTGACTCCCAATTGACCATAAACCTAGGCTCTGATACCAACTTGACACAAACCGACCGAGGGCCTTGTCGTAATGGGCATCCCAGGTTTGACCAGAACCGTAGACTACCCCCATTACCCAACCCAGCCTCCAGCCATCTTACCTGAGTTGGCTGAATTTTGAGCATATAACAAGATAGTGTAACAACTTACATGAAGACTCTGGGATAGGATCACAATCGTGACTGACCCAATTGAGTCTAACCATCCTACCCCAACTGCTTAATCGTACCAAACCATACCAAAGGCCATAAACCAGGCCATAAAAAATAACTTCCAAAACATAATATAATTAATTTAGAAATAAAATATGATGGAACTATGAGAAATTTTGTCCAATAATGTTAGTCCACCAGCTTTTTCAAATGCCAAGGCCGACACCAATATCGATCCCACCCATTCCAACCCACAGAGTACCACAAAGCCTTTAACTGAAAGAGTAATATAATCTAGTTGGGACATGCCCCAACATGGCCAAAAGCAATATCTAAAATAAAATTAAAGTGTCTATAAATATCCAAAACATGAAATGGAGCCTTCCAAAATGATGGAAGCTCACTACTTTAGTCCAAATGCTAATTCCTGATTCAATCACTATGCAGAAGGAGTAGAACAACTAGTTCCTGCATAGCGTGGGTATACAACTACCAGCAGATGGGTTAGTGAATAGTCGCTAGCATAGACTCGGGATAAGGATAAAATAATGCCATTTACAAAACCAAGTAAAACCATTCATATGCACACAATCATACATACATATATGTAACCATGTCGGGAAAGGGGACCAGGTTTAGCATGCATTTAAAAACCTTACCTGGCTGTGTAGCTTTGCCATTCTAATCTACCCACAGTCTATATGGGTTCAGCTTCCTCTACTGAAAGGGCCTCATTTCGTATAGCCGCTCTACCAGGGAAGAAAATCTAGGATAACTAGTACACCCCCAAAATATAGTGTGACATCATGTACACAGTTACCAAGATCAACCTTACATCAACAAATATGAGTTTCCAGTTTTGGTCCCCCTTGGACCTCCACCTTCCACAACTTTCTTACATATCCCACCATTATTGCCCAATTAAAAACATTACAAAGCAACCAACCAATGCATTTACCATTTATTAACCAAGGCCATTTAGTGGTGGTATAGTCATACCGACTGTACTTGCAAGCACTCTTCATAGCCAACCATATATAGGTTTAAGAGGACTACCAAGTGCCCTTTCATTTACCATATTAAACCACTTGGGAGAGTCCATGTACCCCATAAGAATTACCATTTATTCATTTACCTTTCCAAGCTATTTAAACCATGCATAATTCCTTTACCAAGTTTTAAAACAAGCAAGAGTTCTATTAAAGTAATCAATGTAATAAAAACATGCTTATAGGCATTTTGTCAAACACTTTGGGAGCATAATATGAACAAAACCAATTCCAATTACCATTAAACCATTCCCATACAATCCAATTATCTAAAACCACCATTAATGCACATAAAGCATAATTAGAACCATGGGAAACCATAACCAACCATTTAATATCAAAACCCTCAATTTATATTGAAAAGCCAAAATTATAAAATCAATGAAATCATGAAAACATTCATAAAAACCATGCCTTTAGTTAGAATTAACACTGAGGGAAGAGAATAGACCTTAAACCAAAATGATGATGGAAAGAAATCACCAAGACAAGCCCAAAATTAATTCTCTAGTTGAAACCCTAGTTTTCCTTTCCCAAAAGCTCTTGAGAGAATTATAGAGTATTTTACAAGAGTTTCTAAGTGCTAATGAATGGAATAATAGGGTAAATAACCTCCCAAGTAGGTTAGAAGTCGTGGGACCTTATTAGAATAAGTGTGGAAATATCAAGAATACCCCCACATAAGTTGCACAAAATTCCATCACAAGGATACGACTTACCCTCATGAGTCGTACCCTCTAATACGATTGGCACCCTCCACTCGTATCCTAGCCTCAACTTTTGGATCCAATACTATCCAGCATATGACTCTTCCAATCAAGTCATATTCAAAGCTTACGATTCGTACCCTTTATTCGTACCCCTGGCCGATTAAACCCACAAAAGACTTAGTTATGGTCCACCACACGAGTCCATGGTACGACTCGTACCTTTGCTTACAGCTCACAGTGAGCCACTCGTACTCAACTCGAACATAATTAACAAAGTCTAAGATTAAGTTTAGAAACCAAACAATTCGTATCCAACCATACAAATCATACCACCAAGTTGTACCCATTCCAGTGACCAAAATCCATTCCACCAACCAACACTGGTCAATATATGACTGGGCCATACCATCTGTACCCCAACATATGACTCATTCCCATGAATCGTATTAGGTCCAAAGACCAAAATTCTAGAAAAATTTCTAAGGGTCAAAACCCAGGGTATTATATTTGTAAAGTGTAAAAACAAAAGAAATGGTCCATGGTAAGAAAGTTGGAAGGATGGAATAGTGTGATATAGGTGTTAAAGGAGGGTGTAGCCACTTTGTCCTAAATATATCCTACACTTTCCTAAACCTACGTTACAATCACAAGAAAACCTTTGAGATCTCCAACAAAGTATAGTCATTGTAGTGGCGGTTGAAAATAAAGGCAAGCCTATGGCATGGTACTTGTTAGCAACGAGAGTCTTTGTGTGAGAGAGAGTTCTACACTTAAATCCCTTATTGCATATTTGATAATTTTGTGTTGGGGATTTTTCTTCTTGTAAGGAGGCATATAAATAAATTGAGGTGGGTGATATTGTCATCTTCTGAAAAATAAGATAAGAGAAGTGTAGTGGACTTAAGGTCAATAGAGAGTCACTTATAGAGTGTTAGTGGTTGTTTCATTATTGTTCTTTAAAGTCCTTTACATCCTTGAAAATTTTATTTCATGTTGAGGGGTGTCGTGAGAATATCTTTGCCCATGTTGGAAGAGCCATTTGTGGTAGCAATCAAATTTGAGGTCATTATGATCACTAGGTTGTATAAATGGGCTTAAATTTACATTGTCTTATTGAGTGAGAAGTAATGTTGCTTGAGGACAAGAAAAGGTTTAAGTCGGGGGTGTTAATGAGTGGTGAATTTACCACTCATCAAAATTCAAAATTCATGCACACTACCACAATTTGAATACATGAATAAGACAAATTTGTGATTGAATACACTAATTTCTATATTTTACAAGCTTACAGGTGATGAGAAAGAAAGATGTGGATTTGAGCTGAAAGGATCAGAAAGTGAAGAAATGTAGCTGAAAGACCTGTAGCAGAATTTGGTCTCAGTTACTGCGACCGTAGTTTAAGGGCTGCTATAAAAGTCAATCGAGATTGGTTAAAGGTCCACGATCACGGTATTCTTAGTGCAGTCATGGTGGTCGCGATTGCAAACAAGCTACAGTAATCGCAGCTAGGCAGGTTCATACCTAGGGGCAGTTATATTATTTTGGCCAACTAACCCCAAATCCCTTATAATGCTAAAACCCTCTCCCATTTGGCATCTTACACTTTGAATATTTGAACATTAGAGAATTTGTAACCCTACTAATTAGGGAAGCTTTTATGATTGAGTTTTCCACTTTGGGTTTTGTGAAATTAAAGTTAAATTAAAGAATCCTCTTACTTCCCATTGTCATGGATGTCTTAAATGAACCTTTGGGTATATCTCTTCTCTTTAACTTTATAAGTAGCTAAATTTTCTTGTCTTGGGATTATGTTGTACTAAGGTGAAATTATGTGTGGGTTGTGATGTACTTGTGTAGATTATAGTTTGTTGATGATGGTTTTCACTATTGTTTGTTTGAATTAGTTGAGGTTTGTGGGTGAAAATCCAAAATGACCAAAATAGATTTATGGGTGAAAACCCAATTTCTTGAAATCTCACTTCATCCTTGAAAGAGGGATTTGGGTAAACCTTTGGAACCCATATCATCCTTGAAAGAGGGATATGGGTGATAAAGCAATAGTGGACAATAATGGATGTAGTTTACTATCTTTTCACTATCTTAGAAATAAGGGCGAGTAGAGAGTTGGATATGCCTTGGGCATCTTCCTAGAAATTAGGATGCCCAATTAAGGTATTAGGTGGTTTTAATTGACACACTCGTTAGGTACTCAAAAGAGCCATTGAGTGATATTCATGAGGTTTTGTTGACTAACTGTCCTTAAGGACCTTCAACCTAGCCTACCATATTATTAATGACTAAAATTTGCATCAAATCATCATGAACCCATGCATAGCGTGCCCTTAGGTAGACATAATCCCAAGATCTTTCTCATATTGAATTTCAAATCACAAGTATAGCCTTTAGTTTGTTAATTTGAATATGCAGTGATCAATCCTTATCCCAAATCAACCCCCTATTTTAAATCATGTATTTTACTTTATCTACATTATGGGTATCTTATTAGTAACTATTAACACCTGTAGGAATAGAAATCTGATTTTGTTCCTTAAGGATTCGACCTCAACATAAGTTAAGTTATTGACAATGACCATACTCTACCAATTTAGATGGTATAGGTGAGCATTATCAGCTACTAACCATGTTGAACGCGTTAATGCTTTGTAATATTCATGTTACATATATTCATATATTTGTAGATAAACTATCCTTGATGATGAATGATGAGATATGAAGGTATACTTCTCCTTACCTTTTTTACTTTAGCCCTCATGGAGCTTGTCATTTACTTTAGCCCTTGTGGGGCTTGTCATTTACTTTACTTGTCAGTTACTTTATCCTTTGTGGGGCTCGTTCTTTTACTAACATATTGATAATATGATGATGCCCTGCAAGACCAAAGGATATATTGATGATATCATGATGCCCGATAAGGCCAAAGAATATTATGATGATTTATTAATACCCAGCAATATCGGAGGATATTATAACGATACATTGATACTCAGTGTAGCCAGATGATATTGTGATGATATGATGATACCCGATATGGCCGGAGAATATTGTGATGTTACATTGATACCCAACAAGGCCGAGGGATACTATGATCTTATGATAATGCCCGGCAAGGCCAGAGGATGATTATTGATATGCCTATATGTATGTCTACCAAAATAAACCTGGCTATCCCTATGTATGGCAATTGTATATTATTTATGCTCTTGTGTGATTGGGTAAAATATTGGTAATAGAGATATCAGTTATAGTCTTCAAATGAGTTATGATATTAAGTGTATAATTGGTGATTTAAGGATGAAAAATGCTTAGTAGTGGATATTACTTAAGTGGCTAATAGTGACTTGTGGATTCGTGAACCTTAGTGATAAAGAGGACTAGTGGTATTGATAGATATTAATCGAGATGATTAACTTATTATGGTGGTTAGTGTTAAAGGACTTAGTGATGGTGATAATTAGTTTCTATTGATGACTAAGTTTATGATGTTGATTATTAGTTGCTAAATGAGGATTTGTGGATTGATGATGCTAATTAATAAAAGAAGTTAGTTGATAGAGGAATAATGAATAAGTGGTGATTAGTGGTCGTATGATGAATGGTGACTAGTGAGATTATGATGGCTAACAATGAATATTAGTTAATTGTGAAATATGGTCTAGTAATGAATCTTAACTAGATGCTTGATATTGGCTAATTAGTAAATAATGGTTATATACAGTGATAATGGAGATGATTCGGTTCAATTTTTGTACCTTGACTTATTTATGATTATCTTGCATTTTATCATTCTTATATCATGATTTAGCTCAGTCGACCGATAATGCCTACTGAGTACACATTGTTTTGATACTCATACTACACTTTTGAACCTTTTTGGTCCAGATCTGAGGATCAGCTGTCGCCATAGATCGTGATTTATGCAGTGATTGATTCTCGAAGATAGCATGAGCTCTTGGAGTTTGAGTCACCTGATTTCCTTTTATCTTTGTATTCAGTATTTAGTATTTAAGACAAATGTATTGACTATTCTAGACTTGGTGTTGTATTGAAACTATTAGTTTCCCTTGAACTAGCTCTACTAAGTGTTGGGATTGGTATCTTGTATGATTGTTTATCATCTCTATAAATTTTATATTTTCAATTGATGTTTTTGAATTTCGCCTATGTTGGGCCTTTATTACCAGATTAACCCACTGCTTTAGCTTCGAATTATGATATTGGCTAACCTCCAAGTGGGAATTGGTAGGTGCTACCATAACTCATAAATCATGTTGGGACAGCAACCAATATTTGAATGGATGTTATCCTTATTACAGGTGACTATGTATCGAAATAATCAAGGCTTTCGTTTTGTCTAAAGTCTTTCACTATAAGTTTTGCCTTGTATTTGTCAATAGTACCAATAACTTTTAATTTCCTTTGGAAGATCCATTTAGAACCTAATGGTTTATTTACTGGAGGAAGATCAACTAACTCCTAAGCATGGTTGCTCAAGAGTGAATCAATCTCACTATTGATTGCCTCTTCCAAAAGAAAGTGTCCGAAGACTACATCACTTTTTTGAATGTTTAAGGTTTATTTTCAAGAAGAAATGATACAAAATCTGATCCAAAGGATGTTGACATTCTTTTATGTGTACTACTCCTCGGGATTCTCATCATTAAGTACATTCTCATTTGATTCATCTCGAGGTCGTTTAGACCCTCCACTAGACTGCTCATGTCCAGTTTTATATGGATAAATGTATTCAAGGAACTCAACATTATCTGATTTAATTACTGTATTTTAATTGATGTCAGGATGTTTGAATTTATGAACCAAAAATCAATATGCTTTACTATTTTTAGCATATCCAATGAACACGCAGTGCACAATCTTAGGTCCTACTTTACCCTTTTAGGCATAAAAACTTTGACTTTCTCTAAACACCTCCACACTTTGAAATATTTCAAGTTGGCATTCCTTAATTTCCATTTTCATATGGAATTGAATGTGTCTTACTATGGGGTACTCTATTGAGCACTTGTTTTGCTTTAGGAATAGCTTTCCCCTACAAGTTTTGCAGTAAACCCGAACTTATGAGTAAGGCATTCAACATTTCCTTTAATGTTTGAGTTTTTTCCTTTCCGCAATCCCATTTTATTGAGGTGAATACGGAATAGTAGTTTGATGGATAATTGTACATATCTCTGTAAAAAGAGATTTGTATTCTCCACCCCCATCACTTTATTTCGTTGCGATCTCTTTATCCAACTAATTTCAACTTCTATTTAATATTGCCTAAACACGTCTATTGCTACATCCTTACCTTAGCAAATAAACATAACAATATCTACTGCAATTATCAATAAAAGTAATAAAATACTTTTTTCCACCACAAGATGGTGTTGACTTCATATCACAAATATTTGTATGGATTAAGTCTAAGGGATTGGAATTCTTTTCAACAGACTTATATAGATGCTTCACATACTTCGATTTCACACATGTTTAATACTTTGATTTATTTCTCCCAAAGTTAGGCAAAACTTCTAAATTAATCATTTTTCCTAAAGTTTTGTAATTGATATGTCCTAAATGTTCAGGCCATAATTTATTTGACTCAAGCAAGTAAAAAGAATCCTCAACTTTTTTTTATTTCAACAGCCATTGCATCTAGTTTAAAAAGACCCTTATTGAGGTAACCCTTTCCTACATATGTTTCATTATTGCTTATTACAACTTTCTCTGAAACAAACACACACTTGAACTCAATTTTAACGAGAAGTGTTGTTGACACTAAGTTCTTCTTAATATTAGGAACATGGAGAACATGGTTGAGATTCAACATCTTGCCGATAATCATTTTTAAGAATATATTTCTACTTTCTTTAACCTTGGTTGTTACATTATTTTCCATGAAGATCACTTATTTGGGACCTACGATATCATACGTAGCAAAAACTTCTTTGTCCACACAAACATGTCTAGTAGATCCTGAATCAAACCACCTATCATTTGGATTTCCAAATAGATTGCTTTAAGTGATCATAGAATGCAAATTTTCAATATTTCCCGTTGTTTCCAACATGATCTCTTTTTTTGTTCTTATTCAGAACCTGACTATTTAGAGCTTTGTGGACAACATTACTATAATTATAGCACTTATCTTTAAACATTTTCTTGTTCTGTTCTATCTCTTGTCTAGAAGTATTGTAGAAACCCTTAGGGGTTACATCACATGGTGAGCGACCTGGCCCCTCAAAGTCAATCATAGGAAATAAGGCAGTAAATTAACTAGGAATTCAAAACAGTGCTAGAAAGTTAAATAACACAAGATTTAACGTGGAAACCCCCTTGCTCAAGGGAGGAAAAACCACAGCTTTCCATCATAAGCAGCTCGAAAATCCACTATAATCAACCTCTTGATTACAGTCTCAATTTCAGCCTAACTCTAGGCTCCTCTTTCTTGTAGTAACTCTACTACAACCTAACCTTGGCACCTCTGCCAGGACTCCCTCAATACGGGTTAACTCTAACACATTTTAGACTTAGGCAACTCTACCTAAACACTCTCAAAGCAACAAGAAAAGTTCATTAAACTTAAAGCATGAGTAACTTAGTTACAGACCATGACAAACTCAAGAACACTCTCTGCATTCAACCCTCAAAATGAATTATGAACTTGAGCTATACTTGAGCATTTGAGCTAGGATAAGTTTTCTCTTCTTTCACTCATCAATTTCTGGATTGTGAAAACTCAAGCAATTGAGAAACATCTTTTTCTTTATATAGGGAAGTGATGATTAGGGTTGTAATGTTATTGCACCAGGTGTCCCAAATAGCACAGGCAGCACCTGCACAGTTTGTTACACAAGATGGCAAAACTGAGTAGGCGTGTGCCAGTTGTACCTTTACCCTTGAATATCCAGGGACCTGGTCCCTTATAGTAAGTTGCTTATCATCAAAACAACATAAAACAATTTCTCCCATTTTTTATGATGACATACCAACCACAAAGCTTTGAACATCAATATTCATTCATCATATTTAATTGGAGTGATTACCACTACTAAAGATGACTGTTCCCACTATCATTCAATTAACACGATTTTCACCTCCATGCAATATAGGGACCTAGTACCTTGTTATTAGTTGACATCAAAAAAATCATTTTCATATCTAATCATTTGTTCACATCCCTTTGCCACTATACACACTTCCCCCTATCATTATGCCTTATTCATCACATCGCGTATTCCTCCTATCAACATATGATTCATATTTATATCTGTAAATTCAGCATTTACACAGCACCTGGTACCTGGTCCTTACTACATAAAATCAGTATTCCCCCTTTTGGCATCATTAAAAAGTGAAAATAGTAAACCAAGAGTAAAATAAGCATAAATTATTTAACTTACGACCACTAAGGCAATACTAACATTGAGAACAACTTTGCAATTTAAAGGGAACTATGTAATACACAAAACAAAGATTCATTCATAAGTAGAGGATAAGTATCAATGCATTGCATAATTTTAATTTTCTAAGCATAATTTGAATGTTCTATAGAAAAATCCACAGGAATCAAGAAAGGTTAAACAAGAGAGGGACTTAGAAAGATGGTCTAAAGGAATAAAGCCAGGTTATTGTGATCTGCGGCATGATAGTGCAACAATTCCTTGGTTAAATGCCTTATCTCTGCATTCAAACTGAGAAACTCATCTGCCAAGGTGGATGGATACCTTTTTCTTTAGGTCAACATTCTCAGTTTTAAGGTCATTAAGGACACTTGGTCCTTCAACAGTCAGATGCTTAATTGTCATATTCAGTTTGCTGATCTCTGCATCCTTAGCAGCTATATTGAGTTGTAAATTATCTATCTCTTTGCTGAATTTCCTTTGGCAGTTGGTGCTTTAGTTCTTCTTGACACACTCAGTTTTGATCAGTGTCTTCATTCCAAGCATTTGCAATCCAATTCCAGGAATTCCATTCTCACATACTATACCAAAGTGATTAAACACCTTATTTAACCAGTAACCATAAGGCATACCATGTTTACCATTTTTTCCAAGAACCACTTTTTGTATCTGTTCCATCATCAGTGCAACTAGACTAATGAATTAAAAAACTTCTAAGGCATTCAATGACATACAAGTCAGCAGCTGAGGCAATATTTTTTTTTTTGTGATCTAGGCAAAATCACCTTGGTAACAAAGACAAAAACCAATTGAAATTCACTCTTGAGTGATTTCCTATTCACTGTAGCTATAAAGTTTTCTTTAACCTTTGATGTATTTGCTAAAAAATCTATTGAGGCTACTACTTTTAGATAGTCCTTATACCACAGATAGGGACTTCCAAAATTCTTGCTAATATTTCTTCATTCAGCTTTATTTTCTTTCCTCTGACCTGTATAGTCAGACTCAACCCATCTTCTGAGAAATCAAATGTGGAATAGAATTCCTTGACCATCTCATCAAAAATAGTGAGGATAAATCCTTTCATAAGATGCATCCAATCTTGATGTTTAACCAGCTCAACCAATTCCAACGTACCATGTTTTGTTAGCACACTTGAATAAAAAATCCTTACAGTTAAGACATTTTGATTTTCCAAGAACCTATTTCTGAATTCCTTAGATACAACCTTACTTTTCTCCCTATTCTTCATTCTAGTATAAGTAATCATAGATTTTTTTTTGCCACTTTCCTCCATTTGGGACCAGGTCCCTCAAGAATCTGCTGCTTTTCAGTAAAGCTTCCAAACTTTTCTCTAGATTTCCTTGGTGTTTCACTTACATTGTTTTCTCAAGACCAAGTATACTCTTTCCTAGTCTATTTGACAACAAGATGAGATTTTCAGCAACCTAGGCATTATCTATCAATGTATTATGAGAAAAACTTTAAGAGTTCAGGGATGATTCTTCATCAACAATTAGAGTGATCAAGGAGTTTGTCTTTGGAAAAGTATGAGACAAAGGGTGTTTTTCAAGAAGGTTTGGGAGCGGATTTTTATCAATGCTTAGCGTTGAATCCTTTGAAGGACATTAAAAGGAGAGTGTTGCAGCCATCAGAAAGGTCTTCTCAGAAGGTCTATTTGGCACTAGATTTTATATTTTGTCAAGAGGAGTGAGAGCAATAAGATTTAAATAAAAAAATAATCACAAAGAAGGGTTTTCTATGGGAATAAGATATGATCAATTTTAAATATTAGGTCACTCATCTACCTTTTTGGTTTAAGATTATTTTTTTTTGACATGAGGAAAGACAGGATGCGGCTTTTTCCTGAAAGAATAGATACAAACTACACATATATAATAAACCTAAGAGATAGGACCAAGTCTCTCACCAGTTTGAGTGAATCTTCAATCTTATGTATGTCACATTTGTCTTCCTCCATAGTTGTTTCCATTGTTGTATATTTGCAAAGATATGGTGTTGAGTTAGACTAATATGCACTTACCTTTTCAAGGATACCTTTCTCCTCATCATAGCTAATTTTTTGAAGAGACACTGATTCACATGATAGTAGGTCAGGTTAATCTGATCAAGCCCATTTTAGCTTGCTAGGTTCATTACACCGCTTAGTGTCATGACTTTTTCTGGAAATAGGTCTAAGGACCAGGTCCAGACTTGCTATCCTTTGAATGTCCATAGTTCCTTCTGTATTACTTAGAACTTGCCAGCGTCTTTCAGAATGTTTTACACCTTTGCGAACTCATTTTTGAACAGGAATGCTGGAAAAGCCTTATTTAACTAGTAACCATAAGGCATACCATTTTTGCCATTTTTTTCAAGAACCACTTTGTGTATGTGTTCCATCACCAGTGCAGCTAGACTAATGAATTAAAAACCTTCTATGGCATTCCATGACATACAAGTCAGCAACTGAGGAAATATTTCTTTTTTATGATCTAGGCAAAATCACCTTGTTAACAAAGACAAAGACCAATTGAAATTCACTCTTCAGTGATTTCCTATTCACTGTATCTATAAATTTTCTCTAACCTTTGATGTATTTGCTAAAAACTCTATTGAGGCTGCTACTTTTAGATAGTCCTTATACCACAGGAACTTCCAAAATTCTTCCTAATATTTCTTCATTCAGCTTTATTTTCTTTCCTTTGACTTGTGTAGTCAGACTCAACCCATCTTCTGAGAAATCAAATGTGGAATAGAATTCCTTGACCATCTCATCAAAAATAGTGGGAATAAATCCTTTCATAAGATGCATCCAATCTTGATGTTTAACCAACTCAACTAATTCCAACATACCATGTTTTGTTAGCATACATGAATAAAAAAATCCTTACAGTTAAGACATTTTGATTTTCCAAGAACCTATTTCTACCTTCCTCAGATACAACCTTACTTTTCCCCCTATTCTTCCTTCTAGTATAAGTAATCATAGATTTTTTTTTGCCACTTTCCTCCATTTGGGACCACGTCCCTCATGAATCTACTGCTTTTCAATAAAGCTTCCAAAATTTTCTCCAGATTTTCTTTGTGTTTCACTTACATTGTTTTCTTAAGACCAATTATACTCTTTCCTGGTCTATTTGACAGAAAGATGAGATTTTCAGCAACCTAGGCATCATCTATTATTGTATTATGAGAAAAACTTTAAGAGTTCAGGGATGATTCTTCATCAACAATTAGAGTGATCAAGGAGTTTGTCTTTGGAAGATTAGGAGACAAAGGGTGTTTTTCAAGAAGGTTCGGGAGCGGATTTTTATCAATGCTTAGCACTGAATCCTTTGAAGGACATTAAAATGAGAGTGTTGCAGCCATCAGAAAGGTCTTCTCAGAAGGGATATTTGGGACTAGATTTTTTCTTTTGTCAAGAGAAGGAGTGGGAGCAATAAGATTTAAAGGAAAAAATAATCACAAGGAATGTTTTCTGTGGGGATAAGATATGATCAATTTTAAATATTAGGTCACTCATCTACCTTTTTGGAATAAGATAATTTTTTTTGACATGAGGAAAAAGAGGATGTGGCTTTTTCCTGAAAGAATAGACAAAAATTACACATATATGATAAACCTGAGAGATAGAACCAAGTCTCTCACCAGTTTAAGTGAATCTTCAATCTTGTGTATGTCACATATGTCTTCCTCTATAGTTGTTTCCATTGGTGTATATTTGCAAAGATATGGTGCTAAGTTAGACTAATATGCACTAACATTTTTAAGGATACCTGTTTCCTCATCATAGCCAATTTTTTGAAGAGACACTGATTCACATGATAGTAGGTCAGGTTATTCTGATCAAGCCCAGTTTTAGCTTGCTAGGTTCATTACACCACTTAGTGTCTTGACTTTTTCTGGAAATAGATCTAAGGACCAGGTCCTAGACTTGGTATCCTTCAAATGTCCATAGTTCCTTCTGTATTACTTAGAACTTGCCAGCATCTTTCAGAATGTTTTACACCTTTGCGAGCTCATTTTTGAATAGGAATGCTTAAAAAGCCTTATTTAACCAGTAACCATAAGGCATACCATGTTTGCCATTTTTTCCAAGAACCACTTTGTGTATGTGTTCCATCATCAGTGAAGCTAGACTAATAAATTAGAAAACTTCTAAGGCATTCCATGACATACAAGTCAGCAGCTGAGGCAATATTTCTTGTTTGTGTCTAGGCAGAATCACCTTGTTAACAAAGACAAAGACCAATTGAAATTCACTCTTGAGTGATTTCCTATTCACTATAGCTATAAATTTTTCTTTAACCTTTGATGTATCTGCTAAAAACTCTATTGAGGCTGCTATTTTTAGATAGTCTTTATACCACAGATAGGAACTTCCAAAATTCTTCCTTAATATTTCTTCATTCAGCTTTATTTTCTTTCTTCTGACCTGTGTAGTCAGACTCAACCCATCTTCTGAGAAATCAAATGTGGAATAGAATTCCTTGACCATCTCATCAAAAATAGTGGGAATAAATCCTTTCATAAGATGCATCCAATCTTGATGTTTAACCAGCTCAACTAATTCCAACATACTATGTTTTGTTAGCACACTTGAATAATAAATCCTTACAGTTAAGACATTTTGATTTTTCAAAAACCTATTTCTACTTCCTTAGATACAACCTTACTTTTCTTCCTATTCTTCCTTCTAGTATAAGTAATCATAGATTTTTTTCTGCCACTTTCACTTACATTGTTTTCTTAAGACCAATTATACTCTTTCCTGGTCTATTTCACAACAAGATGAGATTTTCAGCAACCTAGGCATCATCTATCAATGTACTATGAGAAAAACTTTGAGAGTTCAGGAATGATTCTTCATCAATAATTAGAGTGATGAAGGAGTTTGTCTTTGGAAGAGTAGGAGATGAAGGGTGTTTTTCAGGAAGGTTTGGGAGCGGATTTTTATCAATGCTTAGCGCTGAATCCTTTGAAGGACATCAACATGAAAACCACCTTGCTCAAGGAAGGAAAAAACAAGTTTTGCCCTCATAAGCACCTTAGAAATCCACTATAATCAAATTCTTGATGACAAACTCAATTTCAGCCTAACTTTACGCTTCTCCTGCTTGTAGTAACTCTAGTATAGGCTAACCTTGGCAACTCTGCCAAGACTCCCTCAACATTGGTTAACTCTAACCAGTTTTGAACTTAGGCAACTCTACCTAAGAACTCACAAAGCAACAAGAAAAGTTCACTACTCTTACAACATGAGTAATTTAGTTACAGACCGTGACACACTCAAGAACACTCACTGCATTCAACAGTCAGAATTAATTAAGAACTTAAGCTATACTTGAGCATTTGAGCTGGGATGAGTTTTCTCTTTTTTCAATCGTCAATTTCTGGATTGTGAAAACACAAGAAATTGAGAATTATCTTTTTCTTTGTATAAAAAATTAATTATTAGGGTTGTAATGTTATTGGACCAGGTGTCCCAAATAAGACAGGCAACACCTGTGCAGTTTGTTACACTAGATGACAAAACTATGTAGGCGCATGCCAGTTGTACTTTTACCCTTAAAGATCCAGGGACCTGGTCCCTTATAGTAAGCTTCTCATCATTAAAACAACATATAACAAGACTTCTTCATCTTCTTATTATTTGGAGCATCATCCTTAACAGGATTTGTAACCATCATTGATGATTTTTGTTCAACTTATTATCCTCCTCTATCTTGGAACGATTAACAACATCTTTCAAACCAGAAAACCAATTTTCAATCATTATTTTTTTTTTGATAATGTGAGGATCTATATTTATGAACATTTATATTTGAAGTTTGGTCAGCTAAAATAACATCATTTGCTGTCATTCTTTGAAGTTCATTCAAAAATATTTTTTCTGATTTCTCCACCATTTTCATTACTAGAGCAACATCTGAATGACTTAATGCCGCAACATTGGTTGATGTTGGGACAACACCATTCACAACCAAATTAATTTGTTGTTCAGTTTCATTCATCATTTTTTTATCAATCTTTGACATACACTTTAGCATTTCAGAATACTAAAAATAAAGACTTCAATCTGTAACCAACTTGTTTCTAGTCAATGATGAAGTTTTAATATCTTTGAATCATCAACCGAGTGAACTTTGAAATCTAACAAAGTTTTTATGACTTTAAATCATAATCAAATTCAAACAGAGTGAAAACCCAAAGGTTTTGAACTCCAGAAACCAATATAGAGAGTTAATCGAATTGGTGAAGTTTTTATATTCTTCGAACCAATTTTTTATACTGATTTAACGGTAAAGTTTTTATATTCTTCTAACCAAGGGAGTAGAAATCAAAAGATTTTAGTTTCCACAAATCAGATAACCGAGGGAGTAGAAATCAAAAGATTTTAGTTTCCAAAAATCAGACCTAATACAGATTAACCAAGTACTTTATTTATAAATGGTGATAATTTTCTTTCTTTTCACCAAATAAGCACAGCTAAAATATTTTTCTAACTTCCTTAAGATTGTTGTTTTTCTCGGATTTGGTAAAATCTATATTTTCAACAAGAACTTCAAATATGTATTCAAATAATCATATGATCAATCAAATAAAGTTTAAACTCTGTATTTACAACTTTGAACTTTTAACAATAAGTTCAACTCAACTAATGAACATCAATAAATTGAAGTTCAAACTATTTTTTAGAAAATAGCAAAATCAAATGTTAATAATTTCAACACAAGTTCAACCAACTTATGAACTATCAAAATGAAGTTTCAAGAACTTCAAACACAAGTTCAAATAGTTGAAGAACTATCGATATAAATTTCAAACTATTTACTGAAAAAATAGTAAAACCAGCTTTAAGAAAAAAAAAGATGAAACAAAAAGATTCAAGTCCATCGAATTCACGGTGTGTCTTTAAGAAAATTATTTTCCTCAATTACCCGATATTATGGAATATATCCTCCTAGGATAAAATGAATCACTTCGACAGAATAGAGGTACCTCAAATTCTATCGAACTATGAACGCACTCAATGGAAGAAAATTACACTAGAGTCTTTTCTAAAAAGAGGAGTATTTTTCTTCAAAATTTCCATGTCTATACCTAAGGAAAAATTCAGGTATTTATAGCCATCAATGTGTTTCTTCATGAAGTGAAGCAATGGTTCAGAAAGGTGCACCTCTTCATAAAGGTGCAACTCTTGGGAAAAGGTGCAACTCTTTGAAAAAAGTTGCAATCGTTTGGAAAGGTCATAACCATCCAATCCTAATTAAAAGGTGTCTATTCAAATTGCATCCTTTCTCTAGGTGTCTTTTCAAAAAGATACATATTCATTTTTCATTCACACCTCTTAAAAATCCAAAATCCATTCTATAATGGTCTCTCACAAACTGTGGTAAGTCTTCCATGGTGAAAAAGTTGTAGTCCTGATTGTCAATGTCTACTTTGCCAAAGCATCTACTACTTGATTTTCTTTCCAATGACAACAATGTTGTAACTGACAGTTAATCCTTTGCGCAAGATCCTGCACTTCTGTGATAATACTTTTCAAATGCCAAGGGGGAATAGATTTACTATTTAGCGTGTTGATAATTAATAACGAATCCCCCTTCCAAGACCAAGTTTATACCATTTTGAGTACACCATATCTATCCTTGTAGAGCAGCCTTAGATACAGCATAATTGCTACTTTCATTACCCAATGGAGAAGCAAATGCCATAATGATATTTCCATTTGTATCCCAACAGATGTCTCCTACTCCTGTTGTACCATTCGCTGCCATCAGTATTTAACTTAGAGCAAATTTCTTCATGTTTCTCTAATTTCATCGTCGTGCAATCAATTTTAGGGACGAAACATAAAACCTGCTCACATATGTACGACCAGCTTGTTCCCAATTTTTATCCTCTTTTATCCTGGTCTAAATCCACTTTAGATGAGATAATATCTGATAATTTATCCTTTTGTTGATACTTTCGTGTTGCCATGTTTATTTGTAGGGGGTGCGGATCTATGCGGATAACTAACTTGTAAAATAGATCTATTATATGTATAATGAATCTATTTTACTTTGTGCGTGGATATTTCTTAAATTTTTTTCAATATCTTTTAATGATTTATTCTTTTCGGAGAATTTATTCATTAATTTGTGTAGTTTATTATTTTATCCTGTAGTAATTACAGAGTTACAGATTTTTGTATAATAATTTATCCTAATTGTACTGTAATGTATATCTAATTCTAGATTTTTAATGTTATTTATTATCTTATGTTGTTCTTCTCGTAGCTAGTTTCTTAAACTATATAAACTATGTCATGTACTTTTTTCTAAATTTTCTAAGGTTTCTTCTATCCATATTAATTTTTCTTTTAGATTCTCCATTATTTTTCTAATTCAGTTTCTATAATTAATTTCTTTATTTAGATTATCTTAATTTTCTCTAGTTTTTCTAATATATTCTAACATCTCTTAATCTGAATAATATCCATCTGGGTAATTATCTAGGTATAA
>NC_061114.1:28522938-28536436 GCF_002878395.1 Capsicum annuum
AACATTGAAAATCTAGAATTAGATATACATTACAGTACAATTAGGATAAATTATTATATAGAAATCTGTAACTCTGCAATTACTACAGGATAAAATAATAAACTACACAAATTAATGAATACATCTTACGAAAAGAATAAATCATTAAAAGATATTGAAACAAAATTTAAGAAATATCCACGCACAAAGAAAAATAGATTCATTATATATATAATAGATCTCTTTTACAAGTTAGTTATCCGCATAGATCCGCACCCCCCAGCTACCACCATAAGAGTGGTTTGTAGCAAAATTTGATGAATAGAGTTTAGAGGTTTGAAATCCCACCATTTCTGTAAAACAATCTTTGTGTTAGTGTTTTCCCACCTAATACCCAAAGGACAACCAAAGTACTTCCCGAGAGTACTAGCGAAGTCTCCATTCATAAAGTATGCTCAATGGTTTCACTCTGAGGAATATTACAACAGAAGAATTTAGAAACCAAATTTTGTTTAAACTTGCAGAGGATGTCATCAAAGGGTAGTTTATCTTTCCAAATCTTCCACATCAAAAATGACATCTTGAAAGGTTTGTATTTATGCCAAATTCTCATCAATAAAGGAGATTTTTTTTTTTTCTGCCTTAAAAGAGCCCAAGCAGATGAGTTAAAAGATTCCCATTGCTATTAGAGGTAAAAATGCAT
Organism: Capsicum annuum; assembly: GCF_002878395.1. NCBI lineage: Eukaryota > Viridiplantae > Streptophyta > Magnoliopsida > Solanales > Solanaceae > Capsicum > Capsicum annuum. The sequence goes on from NC_061114.1 coordinate 28,523,621, forward strand.
CATTTCAGTGTTCTCTTAGTACTACCAATTTGAGATCGCTTGATTTGTAGACAAAATGTATGGATTAAATAGCACTGATTTTGTTGGGTTAGCACTGATTTTGTAGGGTTAAAGTTCACATTTACAACGAGTGGTTCTGCTTTTGACTCGGCTTAATAAATTTTTAAACAGTAGTCTTCGTTTTAGAAAATTCACTAGGCAAAGCATTTCTTGCCCATCAGGCATTAGAGTTTTTCCTATAAGGCATAAGTTTATGATATTTTAAGATAGTGAAACTCTTAATTGACAATAAATTTTGTCTTATAGGAAAAAGCTAGAACTTATGTTGGCCGTGCACTCTTTGACAAGTGCAATCATCTAACTAATTCACTAACATGACACTGGAGCTATGAATAGAAAAGTCATGTTTGTTATCACGTATGTATGATCATTCAGGCTTAGGCAACAGTTCATTGGCAATTCAGAGACTCAAAGAATATATAAAAAGTGAACGCACTGTCAAGACTAATGGAGGCAATGGAAGAAATCAAGTCTGGGCATCTTGCTAGAGGATCGGGGAAATACAGAGAATTTGGGAGAAATTGTTGGTAACGTCTTTGTCAATGTCGAGATCAATATTAATATCCTTGGCAGCATCTTGGTAAATTTAGCTCATGTATATTATATTTAATCCCTATATAAAACTTGGAAGAAGAAAAATGCAATGCAAGAAACATAATCTTCTGAAGAAAATATATCATTTGTTTATATTGTTAGGACCGGAATAATCAGGTGGCCTGCTGAAGCAAGCAAAGCAAACCTCGAAAAATGCCAAATAAGAAGACATGTGAGAAATAAACAAAATGAGACACAATGATTTAACGTGATCCGGTCAATCGACCTACATCCACAAAAAGAGATGAACAATCCATTATATAAAAGAGAGTTCAAGTTATCAAGAGATACAACTTCATACAATTTTTTTAGAATAAAAAGAGATTCACACAAGTGACACCGCAATACTCGTGTCTCACAAATTCTCCCCCCTCCTAATGAAACTCTCAAAGCCCCTAGGACTTCATTGTGGATACTATCAACCTAGAAGAAAGTGTTAGGATATACTATTAAGCACGCGGTTTAGTATTATATTATATTTTCTTTTTGTAAAACTTTAATTTCATTATTCAGATTAGTAAGTGTTAATTTAAATAGATCATTTTATTTGCATGTGTGTCCTTTACATATGAATTAGATGATTTTGTGTATGGAGTTTTATGGCTCATGGATGGAAGAATAAATTCTCGGTTCTTATAAGTTATAAAATTATGTTTGCAATCAAAGATGAGGTTGGTTAGACATCTTAATTATTGTAACATAAGATTAAATATAATTTATTCTTAATTATGAGAATGTTCGCATTCCAACTTCTTGTGCTAGTACACTTTGTGTGTATTGAACAGACCAAGGAGAGATGATTATGTGTCTTCTAAATTTTGGAAACATCATCTCTAAATTATTAAATGTACTTGTAGTCTTAATCTTGATATAATTACTATGATCAATGTAATTTGCTTATTATCTTGATCTGTCAAAAGGGTGTCTCCATAGTTACTCATTTGGGCCTATATTATTGAGATATTTGTGGATGTTTTTATGTCATTTTGGATGATTTTTATTTTTATGGTTTGTAATATTCGGGCACTCTGACGATGCCCACATTTCATGGATTAGTTGTTTGTTTCATTTTTAAATTTTTACTTTATCTTTATTTTATTTATGGTAACACCGGACGAGCCATTCCTTATAATAGATTGATTGACTACATTCTTAAGGAAAAATTATCGTGATTGGGTTTTGAGATATGGATGCAGGAGAAGTCTGAGTAACCATAGCATCAGAGTTACAAATTCAATGGAAGTCTAAGTACCTGTGGCATTTTATATTTGGGATCGCACGTATACCTATAGTGAAGTTTGGGTAGCCATATGGTTTTCCCTCATGAAAGCAAAAATGTGAGATAATGGTTTGATTTGGTGCCATAAGTAGAAAAGTATGCATGGTGCACATGCGAAGAAAACACCTCCCTCTATCAAAAAATTTTTGAAAACTAAGGGCATGGACATGAAAAAAATTTCTAACAACATTTCACCTCTTTTTGTGACTCCAAAGCTCTTAGCTTGTAGAGGTTGATAAGTACTCCATTTTTGTCTCTAGTGGGAAGTGAATTTGAGCCCCCTTGAAGAATTTGCATGCTATGTGCAGTGAGCATATTTGTCTAAATCTCATGCATACTTGCACCATCTAGAACTTACCCCATAAATCTCTCAAGGCTAATTTTAATTATGATGGTTGGTAAAATGATCCTAGGCCATCTTTGTGAACATAGGAATCCATTTTAATCCTAAATATCCTACCCATGCATAGAATAATAACCTTAGTTACCCAATTTGATCCTTCAACCCTTTCTTTGGAAACCACATTACAACCCTTGAACCATTCAAAGTTTCCCTCTCTTAAACCCTACCCTCCTTGAACATGAAAAATAAAAATGAAGGCCAAATGCGTAAGTTGGGGGTGGTAAGTTTAGAAGAGATAACCTTGGGCCAAGGCAATGTAAGTGAATGCGTGTGAGCTAAGCAATGAAAAAGTGAAAAGAAAAGAATGAGGCATAGATTGTAAAAGAAATAAGCGAATGGAAGATGCCTTCAAAAAGATGGGTAAATCAAGGTAGCTAAAATAGGCATGTGTAAAGCGTGAAAACAAAAGAAGTGGTCTATGGTCAAAAGTTGGATGAAATAGTGTGATATTGATGTTCAAGGAGGGTGTATCCACTTTGTTCCTAATTGATATACTACCTTTCTCCGAACCTATTTTACAAACTCAAAAGCCCTTTGAGATCTCCAACCAAAAGTATTCATTGTAATGGCAATTGAAAATAAGGTCAAACCTATGGTATGGTACTTGTTAGCATCAAGAATTTTTGTAAGAGAGAGAGTTTCGCACTTAAATCCCTTGTTGCAGATTTGATAATTTAAGGTGTGTGGGATTTCCCTTCTTGTAAGGAGGCATATAAAAAAATTGAGGTGTGTGATAGTGTCGTCTTCTGAAAAATGAAGTAAAAGGGGTATAGTAGAGTGTAGAGCAAAAGAGAGTCACTCCTAGAGTGTTAGTGATTGTCACATTGTTGCTCTTTAAAGTCCTTTCGTGAGAATAGCTTTGCCATGTTTGAAGAGATACTTGTGGTAGCAATAAAGTTTGAAGTCATTGTGAACATTGGGGTGTATAAATGAGCTTATATTTTCATCGTCTCATTGAGTAAAGAGGTAGTGTTGCTTGAGGAAAAGCAAAGATTTAAGTTGGGGGTATTGATGAGTGGTGAATTTACCACTCATTTATATCAAAAAATTCTTGCACACTACTATGATTTGAAGTTATGAATGAGACAAGTTTGATTGGTGAATGCACTAATTTCTATATTTTGCAGGCATACATGCGATGAGAAAGAATGATGTAGATTTGAGATAAAAAGGAACCAAAAAGAAAAAAAAAAGTGCACAATTGGAAAACTCTGCATAGGATAAGGCTCAGTTACCGTGATCACGATCTGAGGGCCACGATCGAGGCAAGTCAACTTTGGTCAGACTCAGCGATGATGAGGATCTAATGATTTTTGCGGTAGTTGCGATTGCAGACATTCTACAATGATCGCGGATTGGAGGGTTTATGCCCAGGAGCAATTCTGTAATTGTACACAACCGACCCCAAATCCCTTATAATAATAAAACCCTTTCTCATTTGGCATTCTACACTATGAACAATTGAATTTTGGATAATTTTTAACCCAACTAATTGGAGAAACTTTTGTGTTTGAATTTTTCAATTTGGATTTGGTGAAATTGGAGAATCTTCTTATTTTCTATCGCCATGGAGTCTTTGAATGAACCTTTTGGTATATCTCTCTCTTTAACTTTTTGAGTAGCTAAATTTTCTTGTCTTGGGATTATGTTGAACTAAGGTGCAATTATGTATGGGTTGTGATGTATTTTTGTAGATTCTAGTTTGTTGATGACGGGTTTGACTATTGCTTACTTGAATTAGCTGGGGTTTATGGGTGAAAACCCCAAATACCCAAAATGAATTTGTTGGGTGAAAACCCCAAGTTCCTAAAAGCTCACATTATCCTTGAAAGAGGGATGTGGGTGAACTTTTGGATCCCTTATCATCATTAAAAGAGTGATATGGGTAACAAGGCAATAGTAGACAATGGTAGATGTAGTTTAATTTCTTTTCACTATCTTATAAATAAGGGTGAGCAGAGGGTTAGCTATGTCTTGGGCATTTTCCTAGAAATAGGGATGCCCAATTGAGGTATTAGGTGGTTTTAATTGCTACACCTATGAGGTACCCAAAAGGATCCATGGGTGATAATCTTGAGGTTTTTTTGACAAACTAGCCTCAAGAACCTTAATCCAGCCCACCATGTCATTGATGACTAGAATTTACTACTAATCGTCAAGTACCCATACATAACTTGACCTTAGGTAGACAAAATCCCAAGATCCTTCTCATATTAAATTTTCACTCACAATTCTTTCTTTTGGTTGTTAGCTTGAATAGACTTTAATAAAAACACTTTCAAAAAACAATAAAATTTTGATTAAAGCTCACCTATACCATTGCATTTGGTAGAGGATGATCGTTGTCAATAAAGGTCAACTTATGTTGAGGTCGAATCCTCGAGGAGTGGAATTCGTCTTCTAATGGGTATTAATAGTTACTAAGATGATACCCATCATGTAAACAAAGTAAAATGCATAAATTTAAATGGGGGATCGGTTTAGGAAAGTGTTTTTATTAAAGTCTATTCAAGATAACAACTAAAAGCAACAATTGAGAGTGAAAATTCAATATGAGAAGAATCTTGCGATTATGTCTACCTAAGGTCAAGTTATGTATGGGTGCATGACGATTGGGTGCATATTCTAGTAATCAACTACATGGTAGGATAGGTTGAAGGTTCTTGAGGCTAGTTTGTCAACAAAACCTAGAGATTATCACCCATGGACCCTTTCGGGTACCTCATGGGTATAGCAATTAAAACCGCCTAATACCTCAATTGGGCATCCCTATTTCTAGGAAGATTCCCAAGACATAGCTAACTCTCTACTCACCCTAATTTTTAAGATAATGAAAAAATAATAAAATACATCTACTATTTTCCACTATTGCCTTGTCACCCTTGTCCCTCTTTCAAGATGATAAGGGATCCAAAAGTTCACCCACATCCCTCTTTCAAGAATGATGTGAGCTTTTATAAACTTAGGGTTTTCACCCACAAATTTATTTTGGGCATTGAGGGTTTTCACCCACAAACCCCAACTAATTCAAGAAAGGAATAGCGAAATCCATTATCAACAAACTAGAATCTACACAAATACATCACAACTCACACATAATTGCACCTTAATTCAACATAATACCAAGACAAGAAAATTTACCTACTCATAAAGTTAAAGAGGAGATATACCAAAAGGTTCATTCAAAACATCCCTGTCAATGGAAAATAAGAAGATTCTTCAATTTAACAAATTGAAAAATTCAAACACAAAAGTTTCCCCAATTAGTAGGGTTACAAATTATCTAAAATTCAATTGTTCAAAGTGTAGAATTCTAAATGGGAAAGGGTTTTAACATTATAAGGGATTTGGGTTCGAGTGTGTACAATGACAGAGTTTCCCACGAGCATAAACCCGCCAAGCGGCGATCATTATAGAATATTCGTGATCGCAGATACCACGAATACTGTCAAATCCTTGCAATCATTGAGGATAACCAAAGTTGACTGGCCGTGATAGCGACCCTCAGACCGCAATCGTGGTAATTGAGCCTTGTCCTCTGCAAAGTTTTCCAGCTAGGCACTTTTCTTCTCTTTTTGGTTTCTTTTTAGCTCAAATGCAAATCTTTCTTTCTTATCACCTAGATGCCTACAAAATGTTGAAATGAGTGCATTCAACTAACAAACTCATCTCATTCATACCTTCAAATCATAGTAGTGCGCATAAATTTTGAATGTTAATGAGTAGTAAATTCACCACGCATCAACACCCCCAAGTTAGACCATTGCCTTTCCTCCAGTAAAACTACCTTTTCACTCAATGAGACAATGCAAATTTAAGCCCATTTAGACACCCCAATGATCACAATGACTTCAAAATTGATTTCTACCACAAGTAACTCTTCAAACATACGCAAAGTTATTCTCACGACACCCCTCAACATGAATTGCAATTTCAAGTGTGTAAAGGACTTTAAAGAACAACAATGTAACAACCACTAACACTCTAAGAGTGACTCTCTTTTTCCCTCAACTCCACTATACCTCTTTTGCTTCATTTTCCAAAAGTCAACACTATTACCCATTTGAATTTGTTTACATGCCTCTTAACAAAATGGGAAATCCCATACACACTAAATTATCAAATATGCAATAAGGGATTTAAGTGTGAAACTCTCTCTCACAAAGACACTTGATGCTAACAAGTACTATACCATAGGCTTGCCCTTATTTTCAATCCCCACTACTATGAATACACTTGTTTGGAGATCTCGAAGGGCTTTTTGAGCTTGTAACATAGATTCGGGGAGGGGTAGGATATCATTTAGGAACAAAGTGGATACACCCTCCTTGAATATCTACATCACACTATTCCATCCAACTTTTTACCATGGACCACTTCTTTTGTTTTCACACTTTACACGTACCTATTTTTGCTACCTTGATTTACCCATCTTTTTGAAAGAATCTTTCATTCACTTATTTCTTTCGCAATCTATGTCTCATTCTTATTTTCCTAATTTCTTTCTTTTTCACGTTTTCATTTCTTAGATCATAGGCATCCACTTTCATTACCTTGGACCAAGATCATCTCTTCCAAACTTACCATCCCCTACTTAGGCATTTGGCCTCAATTTTCATTTTTTATGTTCAAGGAGGGTAGCATTCAAGAGAGGGAAAATTTCTGAATGGTTTAAGGCTTTTAATATGGTTGCCAAAGAAAGGCTTAAAGGCTCAAATTGGGTAACTAAGGGTACTATTCTATCCATGGGTAGGATATTTAGGCTTGATGTGGTTCCTATGTTCACAAAGATTGTCTAGGATCATTTCACCAACCAAGCATAGTAAAAATTAGCCTTGAGAGACTAACGAGGCAAGTTATAGATGGTACAAATATGCATGAGATTTAGACAAATATGCTCACCGCACATGGCAGGCAAACTCTTTAAGGGGGCTCAAATTCACTTCCCACTAGATACAAAATAGAGTACTTATGTTCTCTACAAGCTAAGAGATTTAGAGTCACAAAAAAAAGTAAAGTATTGTTAGAAAATCTTTTCATATCCATGCCCTTGGTTTTCAAAAATTTTGGACGGAGGGGGGTGTTTTCTTCGAATTTGCACCATGCACAATTTTCTATTTATGGCATCAAACCAAGTTGTCGTCTCACATTTCAACTTTCATGAGGGAAAAACATATGGCTACTCAGACTTTACTATAGGTATACATGCGATCCCAAATCCAAAATGCCACAAGTACTTAGACTTCCATTGCATTTGTAACTTTGATGCTACGGGTACTCAGACATCCCCTGCATCCATGGCTTAAAACCCAATTACGATAATTTTCCCTTATGAATGTCATCACTCAATCTATCATAGGGAAAGGCTCGCCCGATGTCACCATAAAAAAATAAAGATAAAGTAAAAATCTAAAAATGAAACAAACAACTAATCTATGAAATCTAGGCACCATCAGAGTGCCCGAATATTAAAACCCCTAAAAATAAAAATCATCCAAAATTACATAAAAAGATCCAGAAATATCTCAATAATATAGGACCAAATAAATAAATACAGTGATAGGCACCCCCAACTAAAAAGCTTACAATGACCTCACTGCATAAACAACAAAGCATAAAGAGTAGAACGAGTGCTCCTTGAAACTGCATCAAGAGTCGCTCTAGCCCCCAGAATCTGTATCATCTTCATCATCATTTGAACCAGACCACTTAGCTAGGGTCTCATCATCACTCTCAACTCAGGAGGAAGGAAGTCTATCATGGGGTTTTAGGACCTTCAAAAGGCCATTCACCCCCTTCTACATCTTGATGAAGAACTTATCCCTCTTCTTCTCCCTTTTCTTCATCTTCTTAGGTAAGTCTTAAAGCTCTCTGTGATACTCTGCCAAGGATGAGTAAGCCCTATCAAGCCTAGTAATGGTGTCTCCATACGTCTGCTGATCCACTTAATACTTCTCATAACTCAAAACGGGCCACATATAAATGACGGGTGGTGGTGGGATCTCCTGATCCCTGAGGCAATGCTGACACAAGCTCCCTAATCTCTCTCAAATCAACAGTGGTATCCTCAAAGGGCCCAGTTGTGGATGGACTAAAAGACTCTGGATCCTCACATGTCGACTTACCCAAGTCGATCTTCTTTTTCTTGCTCTTGCCTGGTGCACCCTCACCCCAAATTTTAAGAGAATAAATGAGGGTACCAGGGCGTACCCAAGTGTCTTGGAGTATTCCCCAACCCCGGCTCTCCTGCATAACTCAGTAATAAGAGAAGGGAATAAGAGATGTGTACCACTATAGTTCTTAAAAAACTTTATATTAGAGATCACAAGCCGACCAACATTTAAAGGAATATCGTCTAGTATACAAGCAACCATCCGGGCACAGAAATATGGAACTACAGTTATATGAGTGCATGGAGAAACCTAAATACAAATGATGTTCAACTAAATGTGGGCCTCAAAATTAAATCATTCATCGATATGCCCCTCTTAGTAACCGCCCAAAGAACCTTCTTGCTAGGACATAATTTCTCTGCCATCCAACTCCCCAATTCATACCTTTTTGCTTCAAATTAATCCATGTTTGCGTTCAAGATCCCATAGATGTCATTTATCTCTTCAGCTCCAAAGTTAACCTCATTCCCCGGAATCCTGATAAATGGGTGTAAGAAAGATACTATGCTAAGATTAGCGTAGAATCCCGTACCTACTGTTGATTTGCCCTGCAAGGATCCAAGGCAAAACATCTTCATCCGGTGGCTATGAGCCTATTATGAAATGCTGGAAGATTTTTTGGCTCTTTCTCCAATCATATGCCTCTCTTCAAAAATAAATTTATTTTTGAAAGATAGCTATAGTACAGGTTGTGTCACTCAGGGTCCATGAAACAAACTTGATCATAATATCCTATGATGTACACCTGGAAAAACATGAGAACAACACAACAACACTCATCATTAATATTTTCATGCACAAACAATGCTATGTGTCCAATAAAGCTTATGGGATGGTTACTTGGTGGTTTTTGGACAAGAATTAGAAATGCAAGATTCTTGGACCAGGCTAGAAATCAGCCTCAGATATGACGATCGAGGGTTATTGAGCCGCGATCACGACATCTAATGACCGTGATCGCCGTATCTGAGGCCAGATTAGGCTTGATTTTCCAAAGTTCAAAATACCAATTTCAGGGCCAAATCGTGTTCAAAATATGAGTTTATCATTAAGAACATTGAACTAAGTTCCTAAACACTCGATCATGCCCCAAGAATATGAAAACAATTAGCACTACAACATTTTATTCCTATTGCCACTCTTGTAAAGTATGGTCTAAAATAGCAGAAAGTGTGGCCTTTGATCAAAGGCTACAGTTTCAGACTTTAGGCAACACTTTTTGGGGGGTGGCCTAAAGAGGTGTAACCTTTGATCAAAGGCCACGCATTTCAAGTGTTTCCATATCAACTACATTTAAAAAGTATGGCCATTAAGGTATAAAGGACATGCTTTACAGCCTGTCATTGGCAATACTTTTATTTGATAAGGCTACACTTACAAGTGTTGGCTTTGTTTTGCTATTGGGCACGCTTTACAAGCATTGTCTTTTGTAGGACCTCTATAACAACACTTAAAAAACATTGCCGTTGTTTTTCTATTGGGAACACTTCACAAGCGTAGCCTTTTGTAGCACCTCTATAACAACACTTAAAAAACATGGCCTTTTCTTTATTATTAGCCATACTTCAAAAACATAGCCTTTTATACCTCCTTTATGATAACACATGTAAAGTGTAAGCATGTTTTAGCCACATTTTTAAGTGTAGCAATATTGCTTAAAATTTGATAGTTCAAGCCACATATTACAGAAATGGCATTAGGCATATAAAATGTTAGTACGTAATTTCTAATTGAAAATAATTATTTTGATCAAAATGTATATATCACTAAGCACATTACATAAACATACATATTTATATATAATCTCACGCACCAATTAGCTAATAAATAATTGAAGTGCATAGATTTGATTTCACGAAAAAACATTTTTTACATACTAATTAAAAAACAACATAATAAAAATTTGTACCAAATTCCACACAACCAAATGTATACAAATGTATATCAAAATATTTCAAAACTTCTTCATCACTTCAATCTAGATCAAGTTGAGTATGAAACAAACAAAGTAATATTATGCGCAACAACTATAAAAATATATATGTACTTGAGAAATTTTGCGCCACACGCTATCCTTCTCCCTAGCATAAAATAAGATTTGCAAAAAATCAAAAAAGACAGTACCTCTCTAGATAGGTTCTTACCAGTTGGACAGTAAGAGAAGCAAATTAAAATATGAAGAGAACAATAAGAAACACTATTTTTTTTTTTTGACCAAGAACAATAAGAAATGCAATTTTCTCAATAACAAAAGTAAGACCAGAAAATAAGGAATGCCAAGATACAAATCCAAGGTCAGTTAAAGTACCTCTGACATCTTCTCTATTTCCTCAATAAGGGCAATCCAGGCACTGAAGTCTAAAGAATTCGTCCTTACTATGCTCTATAATCTTTCCTCTTCATGTGACACCCCAACTTAGGAAGGAGTCCCACATCGAAAAAACACAGGAAGGATGCTGGGTATATAAGTGAGAAAGCCTTACTCCCTAGTGATGCGTTTTAAAGCTGTGCGGCCCTGGGCCCAGAGCGGACAACATCACTAGTGGGTTGGGGAGTGGCAGGGGTATCTCGGGCCTGTGCGGTTTGGGATGCCCATCGTGGCCAGGGCCTCGGGCCGGGTCATGACAGAATGGTATCAGAGTTGCTCCTGTGTCGTCCCTGTCGATGTGGGCCAAAGTTCAAACTGAGTGTAGGCAAATCCCGGTAAGGAGGGGCAAACCTCAGTCCTGAGTATAGGCAAATCCCATTCAGTGGGGCAAACCTCAACGAGGACGCTGAGTCCGTAAGGGGGGTGTATGTGATAGCCCAACTTAGGAAGGAGTCCCACATCGGCAAAACACAGGAGGGATGCTGGGTATATAAGTGAGAAAGTATTACTCCCTAGTGATGCATTTTAAAGCCGTGCAGGCCTGGGCCCAGAGCGGACAATATCACTGGTGGGTTGGGGAGTGGCAGGGGTATCTCAGGCCTGTGTGGTTCCGGATGCCCGTCGTGGCCAGCGCCTCGGGCCGGGTCATGACACTTCAGGAGATAAAACTGCCAATAGAAAATACAGCTAGTAAGTTTATTACATATTGATGCAGCTGACATTCAGGACAAAAGGACCAAAAAAATTTTTCAAACATACAAAAGATGAAAGATGGTGAAAGACAACAAAATTGACAGTAGACAACATGTTGCAGCAAGAAGTAACGGGAAACCGACCGAAGAAAGAAGTTGGTTACAGTATGAAAGACTACTGAGAAAAACAAATAACTACAAATCACCACAGACATCCATAGAGAGCCGAGCTATGGCAGCATCCTAGTATGTAACTATACTCTTGATGCAGACTTTACTTTAGGAAGATCATAGTAACTCTACATGCCTGCTAAAGAAATTTACATTAGCAACATGTATTTGTATTATCATTTTTGTAACTAATTAAATTGATGACAAGCATCCCTTAAACATCTAATGAGGTTCTTCTTTAGTTAATTGTGGAGGTAGCAACAGATGATGACACAAGGACACTGAAAAGTTAAAAAATTATACCTAGGTCATCCTCTGGCTGGTGCATATTGGAACTTCCGTGAACATCTGATGCAATTCCATTTTTAGCAATTCCAACAGCTGCAATGTATCTTGCTTCAGCAGCGTTATTTCAATTTGCAGAAGATTCATAGTCAGTAACTTGGAATCAAAAGGCATCCTGGCGCACAAAACATCTTGTTGTAGCAGGGTCTGGGGAAGGACTGCACTCCAAGAGGTATGGGGTAGATAACCTACCCAAATGTATGCATTAGTGGCTGTTTTCCAGCTCAAACCTGTGACTTAAAGGTCACACGGAGAAAACTGGACCATTGCTCCAAGTCTTCTCTTCAAATGGACATTATTTAGAAGTTTAAAAAAAGGCTTGTGTACCAGAACAACCATCAGTGGTTAATGGCCAGAACTCCTCTAACCCCAAAACTTCCCTATGATTTAGAACTTGTAGATGAGAACAGTTATAGATTGATATAGGTGATAATGCTGAAATTACTTCAAATGAACATCTAGGTAGAACAGTTATATATTGGAAATATGAAACATCAATGTTCACTTGCAAACTTGTTATTATCTCTTTTATTTTGAGCAGTGGCTGTAGCAGTCATTAAACTATGGTGAAATATAGAGACTGTTTAGATTGCTCAGAATTATCTCTTTGTAGATTTTTGGATAGTACCTTAACGCAATTTGTAGTCCATATTACTAGTTTCTCTATACATACCTGTCCAGTAACCTCCAACGATCACCAATCTTAGCATCATAATCATCGATTTCCTTTT
>NC_061114.1:28539436-28626135 GCF_002878395.1 Capsicum annuum
TCTGCAATTATCAATACAAAAATCTCTTTAACATCGAATGTGTAGCATTTTCACTGTATCAGCATACGTACGCCTTTTGCTGTAAACAATCTCTTATCGAAGTAGAAAAAACAACCACGAAAATGATTGCAAGAGGACAAGGTGACTGAAAGCAGTTGAGGAATAAATAAGTGTAACATATGAAATTTTAGTCTCACAACCATCCTACATCCTCATTAGTGTGTTACTACATTTATCATTGAATAATAGGAATTTGAACAAATACTGCAGTAGACCTAAAAGAACGGAAAGCAAGCAGGTTGAGTACCCGAACACATACCCAATTAGATTCCATTTTCCAAAACATGTCTAATGCCTGCTACTCTTTTAACACATACCCAATCAGATTCCATTGTAAGTCTGTCTAATGACTGCTACTCTTTTGAACACATACCCAACTAGATTTCATTGTCCAAAACCTGTCTAATGCCTGCTACTCTTTTTAAGTTTGGAAATCTATAACCAGTCCCAGTTAGAATCCTAAAACCGATAGCTCCCAATAAACAAGGTACATTGATTAATTAAAAACAAATAAAAAATCAATATAGACATATAATCACATAGCTGATGCTGAAAAATCAAAATAACAAGAGGCAACATATTTAGATTGCACCATCATCGATAGTGCTACATAATAACCTCAAAAGGTACTAATTAAACCTCACATATGCAGTGACTAAAAAATATTATGACAGAACTCTTAACAAAATGCTCAATATAATCTTAATGATCAAAAATGACAAATATATAATACAACTACGACATATTGAAACAAGCACAAGATAATAAAGTACGTGGTATCAGATCTTAGAGGAACAATTTCAAATCCCAGTGAGGAACATTCCCAAAACTCATCAAAATCACTACGCTATTGAAAATCAGGAGAAATTCATACCATTCCCATCATAACAACAGCTACCATAAGCTAATGGTGTTATAGTTCTCAGAAGGAAATTGATCCAAAGTCTTAAGTAATTTTGAACCAGTAGACATTGCAACAACCCATTCAAAGCGGAAAGACATTCACATGTTTAAATAATGATAAACACATAATCTGACTTTACAAAGCAAGTTTTTCAGTTTAGTTTCTTCAAGAAAGTCAACAAATAGTAAAGAAAGAACTAAAATAACATATATAGCACAAAATCTAGGAAAACAGTTCCCTTTTGCTTAAATTCCTTATCAGACATGTTAAAATATTTCACAATGGTAGTTCAAGCAATGATATGCTACCTCTTTTTTACAAGTCTCAAGAACTGACACTCCAGGCTTACAGATTGAAAGAATAAGTAACAAAGCAGACCATGATTAGCAAAGACCCAAAGAACAAAAGAAAAGCTCCAGCCAAGTACTTACGAAAGCCAATGATAAAACATCAATTGCATGACTAAGTTCACAAATCTGCTCTTGTTGATCCAAAGTTTTGGTTTTCTTTAGTTCTTCTGCTTCTTTAGTTGTTGCAAGAATCATCTCTTACAAAGCTGCATCCTTTTGCTTATCTTTCATCTTAGCTCTTCTTCTTCTTTCTCTTCCTCCTCCTAAAAGAAATGACTTTAGAAATAGCAGTCTACAACAAACTTTTTGATACGGTAAATAACTTTATCAATAATAGGAAAATCACACACATACAAGTAGTGTTTAGTTCATTATATCATTCACTAGAAAAAATATTCTAAACTTGAACAATTTGAATTCTTCCCAATAGTTTAAATTAATAATGAGGCTTCATGGCCCATAAAATTCAAAAAAAAAAAGTAAAAGGACAGAGAAACAAGAAACAACGCTTAGTTCATTATATCATTTACTTGCAAGAGTGTATTCCTGTTAATTCGTCTTTGCCACTTCTTCATTTTAGATTAACAGCCAGCACAATAGAAGCAGCAAGATTTTACCTTGATGAGCTATTCCATACTCCACATGTAAGCCAAAATTTGGTTGCAGAAAAGTTCTTAATGTAGCCAACTGTCTTTGTGATGAATACTTACTCTGAGCCTATTTTGGGCTTCTCTATACTCTCCAAAAACTTGACACCCCATATCATTGCAGCTGCAGTTGTTGTTTGCCCTGCAATTATCAGTGTTAACAAATTATCTATGATCTCTTCATCATCAAGATTTTGATCGGCTAGAAATGAATCCTTATCCAACCTGGACTGCAGGAAGTCTTCATGATAGCGCTTCCCATTGCGCCGAGCTGTTATCATTTCCTTAAAGGTTTCCATTAGCCTCCCATGTGCCTGGATATAAATTAAGGATAAGCATAATCTAATAGTGTAGATTAAATTCTCTTATATTAAGCAAGAAATCTTAGTTATCTACTCCCTTTTGATAACTAATGATCTATTTACTCAAGCTCCATTTTGTTCTGATAGTGGGAAAATTTTGTTAGAGATGTTGCAAGCCATCGTGTTCACTGCATTAGCTGACAACCTTGCCTTAATGCCTTCATAATATTTAGTTCCTGAAATCACGATTGGAAAGGACAACATGGCATCAAAAACAACAGTGCAATCTCTTTCAATTTGTTCTAGCAAGGATACATCTTTGATGCTCATTAGCATATCGCACATTGCATCAAATGTTATCTGCATCCAAATTTCACAAAGTCAGCATACACTCACTACATCACACAGCATTTCCTTAAGTTCTACACAGTGGCGATTAATTAGTTTTTCAGTTTATCAGGTCAAGGGAGTCTAAATAATATGTACTTTTTCATAGCAAACTTGATATGGTAACTTGAAAAAAAGAAAGTAAAAACCTGTGCTAACTAGTTATATTGCATTGATTATTGCATTGATTATGTAAAAGAATTTTATATTGTGTCGGTTTATATAACTTGTATTCTTTTACTACCATTTCTTTTGGTAATTATATGCTTCAACTTAATGTTGATCACCCTACAGTTTGCTTGTAAAGTCTAGTAATAATTAGGATCACACATCTTTTTGTCTGGTTTATCTTGAATTTTTTAGTCAAAAGGCCCAGATGAATGCACTAAATCTTGTTTCAATTAATCAAAAAAGAGTAAGGGACTAAATTTCTTCAAGTCATAATGACCAAAGTAGCAGTGCTAGCACTGCACTAGTAATGGTCTTATTGCATGAGTTTCAGTTCTGGTAGTGTACAATTCTATGAATAGAGTAATAGATCCAAAGCCATTATGGACAAATTACCTTCATATTGAAGTCGAGCATAGTGAAGCTCTTCCCTTCCCTTTGTACTTTCTTCAATCTTTCACATAGCATGTTAGCAAATCTCTCGACAAACTTTGACAATGAATTCATAGAGAAAGGATCAAATAGGAGATGCCTAATTCTTTTGTGACTTTCTTGAGGAACACATAAAAAACATTTCTTTACCATAGCATCTGCCATCGACTTCACGCAGCCTTTGTTGAAAAGAGAAAAATCATTGGTAAAAATTATTTTTGCACCCTCAACACTTGAACAAACACATGTATCTTCCCCAAGATCCTGATTTTGGACCATCTTTCTTGCTTGTATTAAACAATTGTAAAACTACCATAATTTGCTTAATATATAGCCGATAAACTAGAGGAACAAAAGAACACTGAGGTTTTCCAGGATACCTTACTTCATATGAATTGATAGTTAATGCTCTGTTGAGAATGAGTTTAACTTTTATAAAGTGATAATGTATAGATAACCACAAGTAAATGCACATAATGGCTTAGAACCAAGTCCTGATTAGGGAAAACACTCAAATAAGAATTGACTTTAATTGCTGAGAAGACATGATTAACTGTCCTATAGCAAAGTCTAAAAAAATCTCTGGGGAAGATTTTTATCAGAAAATTAAAACGTGTTGATAAATAAATATATGCTTATTTATAAATATTTGGGGAGATATTGAATAGAAGGCCTATGAACTCTCTTTTTTTCGTCATTGAAATAGTTGACCTTATGTCATCTCAATATATGTAAAAACTAATATGTAAATCTTACTGCCTGTTTGGCCATGGAAATTTTTTCTTTTTTTCCGAAAAATTTTTTCAGAGTTGGAAATTGTGGTGTTTGGCTATGAAAATTCAGAAAATAATTTTGAAAAATTTTTCTGAAAAGGGAAAACAGGTTTTTGTTATTTTTATAATTTTTCAACTCCAATTCCAACTTTTATTATTATTACATATAATCTCAATCTTTTAAATTTTTACATAAAACTCTCCTTATAACATTACTTTTTCAATTTTACGTATATAACAGTTTTAAAGAATAAGATAATTATAATTTCAAATTTAATGTTATCCTAATTAATATATATCTCTTTTTCTCTGTCATCATTATTTTTATCCCTTATTTAATTTTCTCCCTTATTTAAGACATTATTTTACTGCTAATTTATATTTATACCTATAAATATATAAAGTATTATATTTATACCCATAAATATATAAAGTATTATATTTATAAGAGAAATATACAAAGTATGTTATATATTAAGTTTATACCATGTATATACCATATACACACATATATAAACATACAAAGTATTCAGAAACATACTAAGTATATTTATAATATAAACATACAAAGTATGTTATATATGAAGTTTATACCATGTATATACCATATACACACATATATAAAAATACAAAGTATAAAGAAACATACTAAGCATATTTAT
Organism: Capsicum annuum; assembly: GCF_002878395.1. Taxonomy (NCBI): domain Eukaryota; kingdom Viridiplantae; phylum Streptophyta; class Magnoliopsida; order Solanales; family Solanaceae; genus Capsicum; species Capsicum annuum. The sequence goes on from NC_061114.1 coordinate 28,544,122, forward strand.
ATATTTATGGTATATGATATAATACACATGAAAAGCATGTTTTACATAGAAATAATTTATTCACACACAGTAAAATCTTTCATGTATAAGAAAATTAAAGAAATAAATTAGCGGCACCCTAAAATTTAATAACAACTCATCATTACCTATTTTTTAGGAACAGCAAATGAAGGAAATAAATTAAATAAATTCCTAAAAAAATAAATTTGTTTGAAAGATAATATCTGTTACGTAAAAAACAGAAAGCAGTGATCTGTTAATATAATATCCATATTTAAAATTTTCAAATATGAGAAAACGGCTATTAATGTAAATATTATATATTTCATAATTGAAATTCATTAAATATGGTCATGTCTATGTAATTATTTTTATAATAGTGGCTAATTGTGTTCTTTTTCCATTAGGAGGTAAATTTTAGTTGGGTGATTTTGATAGTTTGTAAAAATTAGGGCATAAAATCATATTTAAAAAAGTTTTTTCAAAAGTCAAAAAAAATTTTCAAAAAAGACAACTCCAACTCCAACTCCAACCTCCAACCTCCAACCTCCAAAAAATTTTAGTTTTCATGGCTAAACGGTTAAATCTTTCATGTATAAGAAAATTAAAGAAATAAATTAACGGCACCCTAAAATTAAATAACAACTCATTATTTCCTATTTTTTAGGAACGACAAATGAAGGAAATAAATTAAATAAATTCCTAAAAAAATAAATTTGTTTGATAACATTTGTTACGTAAAAAACAGGAAACAGTGATTCCAGCTCCAGCTCCAGCTCTGAAAAATTTTAGTTTTCATGGTCAAACAGATACTTAATATAGAAAAGGCAGAAAGAGCAAAGTTATACTTCAATCTTAACATTTACTTGCACTCTTGACCGTACCTACCCACTTCAAGATAAACGACACTATAGTTGTACCTCTTTTCCTTAAAAAAAATATTTTTTCCATTGTTGTTTCCCTTCATCTACACACTAACACACCACGACCACACTACCTAAGCTTCTTATAGTAATAGTGTAGAATTAAACCACTTAATACTATTTTTTTTCAAGCTATGAATCACTAATTATAAGGAGAAAATGGAAACGGAGCATCAAAATATGAAGAAACAAGGCAAATGAGATGAGAGAAAAGGATGAAAAATTTACTTTTGATCGCTCAATGGTGTCGGAGCTTTCCACCTCTAAAGTAATGGTCTTGCTGGTAAGAGTCTTCATGAAAATCTGCATACCTCCCCTGAGCCTTAACACAAGATGAAGGATCGATTCTTTTTTAATATTATAGTCAGCAAGAGTTCTTTCATCTTTTAACTGCTTGCTCGCGAAGATCAATCTTTGCTGGTCCAGCGGAATACCTTCCTTGTACTAGATCTTGGCCTTAACGTTGTCAATAGTGTCTGAACTCTCTACCTTAAGGGTGATCATCTTCCCCGTGAGAGTCTTGACAAAACTCTGCAAACTACCAAGGAGAAGAAGGACCAAGTGAAGAGTGGAATCCTTCTAGATGTTGTAATCAGGGAGGGTAAGGCTGGGCTGATCGGCAGAGGATGAAGGGAATTTAATTTTGCGCACCTCTTGACAGTGTATGAAACAGCGAGAGAAAGGAAATTATGTAGAGAAAGAATGTGAATAGAACCCTAGCTATGCAAATTTCATGTTGTGCGACATGGATGCTTCAATTCCATACTAAAACACACACGGGTTTGAATAAATCCTAGCTGTGCAAATTTCAGCTCAATATTATTATGTTTTATGATTTTTTTGATTAATTAGAACTCGGAGGGAATGAAATATATTGAAGGAAATTTAATGTTTGTGTTAAAAATATTGGAGGGAATATTATATTTTGATGTAAATTTTATAAAAGTTATAAGACAATATTTATAAATTATTGTCTTAAAATAATAAAAATAGCCACATTCTAAAAGTGTAACCATATTTGTAAAAAGTGTTGCCAATTATATAGTGATATGGCAACACTTATAAAGTGTAGCCTATACCATTAAAGAGCACGCCTTACAAGTGTTATCAAAATTATCGTGACTTAAATCTAAAATTTAAGGTTACATTTTAAAAACGTACCCAAAACTATTTTAGGCAACAATTTACAAGTGTTATCTCATTTGGGCACTTGATCAAGCACTTAGTGTGCACATTGTATTTTTCTCAATTTCAAATGCAATTTGGATATCTAAGACTTCCCCATATGCGTGTACACCATTCACAACAGCGAACGACCATACATGCATAATTTAACAAGGATTTAGCAATGAAAAGCATAAATTTAGCCCTTCCTTATTTCATGTATTCTATGGCCTACCTACAAGCAATTAAAGCAAGAATGAATTTAAAAACCATATCAGAGTAGGGATGCCACGAGGATGCTAAAATAATTTTGGATGCCCAAAATATGAACAAAAATGAGTGCACTTTGAGAGAGAATTCGGAGAGGGAGTGTGAGTGAATGGGCAGTCAGATGGTCATTTAAAATGACTTGACCATGATCGCAATCCAAGGTCCGCGATTGTGACCAAATGGTGACCGTAATCGTGGAGGCATGAGGTCTGCGATTGCGATAACAGAGGCCATTTTTGCGCCTCTGTTTTCCTCTATTCAGCTCATTACTCCATTTTGACACACTTTTCTATATTTAAAACTTATTCAAAACACTCCATAGTGCCACAAATGCATGGAATAATTAATGAAAGAATTAAAATCTACACTAATAAATTAAAAGCGAAGGATACGAGCCACTTTCGTGAAATTTGTGGGTTGCCTCCCACATAGCACCTTAGTTATCGTCGTGAAACGACATCCTTCATCTTCTTCAAGTTGGATCCTCAAGGGACCCATCATTCACATCATCATCCACAACATCTATAACCGATACCACTTGAAGCTCCATGAATTGTTTCTCCAATTTGCACACCCTAAAAGGACACTTTACCATCATGGACCCTAACTTTATTTTACCCAACTCCAAATTAACTATAGCTCTTACGGTGGCAAGGAAAGGTCGACTAAGGATAATAAGCACCTCTTGGTCAATCTCACAATCTAGCACCACAAAATATACTGGAAGGATGAATCTATCCACCTTCACCAACACGTCAAACAAAACCCTGACTAATCTCCTGATAGACCGGTCTACCATCAAAAGCCTCATTGATGTTGGAGTAGGGGTGCTCGAGCCAAGCCTTCGATATATTACAAAGGGCATGAAATTGATACTTGAACCAAGGTCACACAAAGCTTTTTCAAATTATGTGTCCCAATGGTGCATGGAATTGTAAAGTCTTTTACACTATCGTACTATGCATGATAACACTACACCTATAGATAATCTTGATGGTGTCACCCTCACAAAGCTTCTTTTTTTACATCAATTTCTTCATAGGTTAGCGTACCCCAGAATCTCTTGGATAGCCTCAAGTAACGGGATATTAATAAAGAGGTTGCTAAACTTAGCCATGAATTTCTTAAGCTTGTCGTTCTTCTCTTTTCTCTTAAGCCTTTGTGGAAACGGAGGTGGCTCATCATTTTTTACCACTTCTTCATCAAGTTCCACTGGTTCTTTTTCATCACCTTCTTCTTCAGATTTTGGAGTTTCTTCTTTTGACTCAACCATAATCTTTTTCTTCACACTCATGTGCTCAATATTGGGATCTTTATCACCCGTACTTTTACCCTTCGGCAACGACGCCATTTTGATTAACGCTCACCTATACCATTGTATTTGGTAAAGGACGATTGTTGTCAATAAAGCTCGGCTTATGTTGAGGTCAAATCCTCAAGGAGTGAAATTAGTCTTGTAATCTTATGGGTATTAATAGTTACTAAGATTATACCCGTAATGTAAACAAAGTAAAATGCATAAATTTAAATGGGGGGATTGGTTTTGGAAAGTGTTTTTATTAAAGTCTGCAATAATTGTGAGTGAAAATTCAACATGAGAAGGATTTTGGTATTATGTCTACCTAAGGGAAAGTTATGTATGGGTTCATGACGATTGGGTACAAATTGTAGTCATTATGGTAGGCTAGGTTGAAGGTTCTTGAGGCTAGTTTGTCAACAAAACCTTAAGATTATCACCCATGGACCCTTTTGGGTACCTCACGGGTGTAGCAATTAAAACAACCTAATACCTCAATTGGGCATCCCTATTTCGAGGAAGATGCCCAAGACATAGCTAACCCTCCACTCACCCTTATTTCTAAGATAGTGAAAAAGAGAATAAATTGCATCTACTATTGTCCACTATTGCCTTGTCACCCTTATCCTTATTTCAAGGATGATAAGGGATCCAAAAGTTCACCCAGATCCCTTTTTCAAGGATGATGTAAGTTTTTAAGAACTTGGGATTTTCACCCACAAATCTATTTTAGGCATTTAGGGTTTTCACCCATAAACCCCAACTAATTCAAGCAAGAAATAGTGAAACCTATCATTAACAAAGTAGAATCTAAACAAATACATTACAACCCACACAAAATTACACCTTAGTTCAACATAATCCCACAATAAAAAAACTTATCTACTCATAAAGTTAAAGATAAGAGATATACTAAAAGGTTCATTCAAAGCATCCATGGCAATGGAAAATAAGAAGATTCTTCTATTTAACTCCAATTTTACCAACCCCAAATTAGAAAATTCAAACACAAAAGTTTTCCAATTAGTAGGGTTACAAATTATCCAAAATTTAATTATTCAAAGTATAGAATGCCAAATGGGAAAGGGTTTTAGCATTATTAGGGATTTATGTTTGATTGTGTACAATGACAAAATTTCCCCTAGGCATAAACTCGCTAAGCCGCGATCCCTATAGAATGTCCACAATCGCGGCTACAACAAACGCCATCGGATCATTGCCATCGTTGAGGCTGAACAAAGATGATTAGCCGCGATTATGGCCCTTAGGTCGTGATCATGGTAATTGCTCCATGTCATAACAGGATTTTCCAGATATGCACTTTTCTTCTCTTTTTGGTTCCTTTTCAGCTCAAATCCACATCTTTCTTTCTCATCACCAATATTCCTGCAAAATGTGAAAATCAGTGCATTCAACTAACAAACTTGTCTAATTCATACCTTCAAATCATAGTAGTGTGCATGAATTTCGGATGTAAATGAGTGGTAAATTCACCACTTATCAAAGGGTGAAACTCTTCTGTGAGTTAATATGTTCCCAGTAGGTTGGATGATAACAAATGATTTTTTTAAGTAGTAATTAGTTGATAGAATCCATGTCTTAGCCTCTAGATTGATGATACCCCTTATCATTGCTTATAAGTCTTTGATGTGAAAATTCTTTAGGTTAATTTTGCATCAGTCACATGAAATAAGTTAAGAGTATGAATAAAAGAATAAATTAATCAATAAATTAAATAATTATAAATTCAATTTGATTTATTGGTATTTATGATCTTAACATGAGGAGTTAAATAAGGTTTAATGAATGATTTTGAAATTATAGTAAGGGTTACAATTATGAACTTTTAGTGGAATAATCTGTAATTACAGATTAATTATGGTAGGTTAATTCATTCATTTTGAGAATTGATACCATAATTGAAAGCCTTACTAGTAAAAGTTGTAGTCCCTGCTATGCCTGATTAATCAATGAACTTGGGAAGGAAGAAATTGATTCTCTAGACGCAGTAGAATCCTACAGGGTTTTGGGAAAATAAATTGACCCTCTAGAAGGAAGGTTGCACTCGTTTAGGATTGGATTTTACCGAAAATCTCATGGAAACCTAGGAGATTAAGAAATCTTATTTATTTTGGGATAAGAGTTTACACCCTAAAACATGGCTAAAAATAGAACTCTTCTCTTCCATAGAAAATCTCCCTTTATGAGAAGCAATACTTGCCCACACAAGTATTCCACACTTGGAATTTTTTAGGCTATAGCAGAAGATCGTAGACCTGGAGAAGGAAAATTTTTGTAATAGCTTCAAGAGGTTAGTAATTCATAACCTGACTTATAATTACGTCATCTAGATCTGTGTAAGTTTATGTGATCTTTATGCTTGCTCCTGTTGTGCATGTTCTAACAGAAAGGAGCTTATATTTATATAGTCTAAATTCTTTTCCTATAAGAACAAGGATTATCCAACTATGGATAATATGTTTTTCTATTCCTAAAATAAAATCCAATTATGGTACCTAAAGGGAAATCCAATTATGGTAAGAAAAATCAGGACATATACCAACAATTCTCCCTCTTTGCCTTAATTTCTTACAAAATAAATTTGCTCTATCTTCTTTACATAGTCTTCAACAAGTTCAATCTCCATCTTCAAAATCTCCTCCATTAAATCTTTGTTTCTACCCAGAGCAATTTCTCAAACAAAAATCTTCACTATTGTCAAATAAATTTTAGCTAGAACTAAAACTGCCAAGATGAACACCCGTTTTAACCTCTTTTTGATACCACTTGCTACGACTGAAATAATCAATGTCATGCAAAAGAAATTAAAGCAAACCTCCAAATACATCAAATAATAAAACATGCTAGAAATAACCCAAATAAGACACAATTATTTAACGTAGTTCTATCAATTGACCTGTTGTAATATGAAAAATACCTTATTCATGAACACTTATATAAAATTGATATAGCTTGAGGTGTGCTTTTGTCACTGTCTTAAGGATATTTCATATTATGTGGATGTATCCCCCAAAATTAAACAAGCACTTCATATATAAAACTAAAAGGCAGAATCTTACAAAGATTTTAACAAATGAAAACTCAACAAAAGATAGGAGGAAGAATATATCTAAAGATGTGTTTTTTCTCAAAATAAAAGTTTCCAAAGTTTTCTTTTATGTATTTCTCTATTTCAAGCTTTTCACAAAACGAAAGGGCCAAAAGGTATATATGTAAGTATGGATCCAATTGATTAAAGACATCAACATAATGGATATTGAAAACACACTTACTTGGAATTCAATTGCTCTAATAAATATATAGTTATGACTAGGAAAACTAACGGGGATATGCAATTAATGACAACAAGTTTAGGTCAATGTCAATGATAGAATTAATTGTAAAAGAAAGTTTAGCAACGGTTACTTTTGACCAATATAAATTTAGAGGAAATAATTTAATATCATTCTTCTTGAGATACTGTAACACCCTTTTTTACCAAAAGAAGATTTGATTTTAAGTTCGAAAAGGTTTTTATTATTAAAGCGACAAAAGAAGATGTGTTGCAAAAAAGGATTTTGCAATTAAACTCAGAGACACCATTTGGCATTATTTAGTGTGCCAAGTCACATTTTAAAATTCCTTATTCAAAAAATAATTAACTCTTAAAACTGATCCATGAACAGAGATTTTGATTAAGGAATTCTGTTGACCGAGAGGAAGGTTTTAGGTACCCCATAGTCCCGTGGTTCAACCAAGGTCGCTTCAACAAGTTATATCAGCTAATATGACACTATGAAATGATAGACTCACCAAAGAAAACATATGCAAACGAAAAAAACAAACCAAAGTTTCAAAAAATAATCTAGTCCAATTAATACAATCCAAAAATGAGAAAAGTATTGAAATGACAACCTAACCTAATCGAAACTACTCTAAGATATTCTCTACCCAATGCCTCGGTCCTTGATCATGAACATTCTCCGCATACATGATACTTCAGGCCATTTCATGGTGAATAAGTATAATTTATCTCGGGACATCCCTCAATAAAATGAATACATTTGAAATTTTGTGTGATAAAATAAAACAATCTCAAACAAAATAATTCAATCACTCAACAATCATTGATTTTTATAATTTGCCTACACAACCTACCATTTTCCTACAAAATTCAGCCTAAATATACTACTATCAAATGAAAATAATCCGAACTAATAATAATAATAACTTGAAATAAGCAAATGAAAGTTAATGAGTTAATGATTTTTTCGATCCCCTTACCGAATAATTGATCTTAATTCTCAAGTGAGATGTCGTTTCATCACACAATACATAATCAACAAAACCAAACAATGAATCAAAATAAATAACTATTCAGCACCAACAAAGATCAACCAACACATAATATTCAATTCAATGCACTGAATAACATAAATAATGAAATAAAAAGGGATAAAAAGTAGAATTAGACATCAATTTGAATCTTTTATTGTGCCAAATTATGCAATTGGAAGATGGAACCAGACCCAAAAACATTGAATAAACTTCAATACAAATCCCAAATTAGATTTCAATCCTGAACACCATTTTGCCCAAAATTAATGGTTTTTTCTACTGAGTTTCGATGCTGGGATTGGATGGTGGTATTTTTGAAAAAACTTTGTCGGAATTGACACGAAATGAATTGGTTTTTATGGAATCTCGATCTCTAGTTTATGTTGTCTTTGATGGATTTAGATCAGAATCGGAACTATTGGGATTTTCTAATGGAAAGGGGTCAAATTTTGGTGGGTTTTTGGTGGATTTTAGGGCAATTTTGGCCGAACTTTTGGGTGTTAATTGCTGTTAATGGTGCTTCCAATGAAATTTCACCGAAAAATTCAAACAACTTCAACTATAAAATAGTTTTTCTAGCAGTTTTTCAATCTATTTTTCTTCCCTCTTTCTCACTATTTTTCCTCCTCTCTCGCTTGTTTTCTTTCTGGTTTTTTGATCTATCCCTTCACTGTTTTCTCTATATTTGTGTGTTCCTATACATATGAATATGGGTGTGTATAAAACCAGTCCCCTTTTTACTGTGAGTATGTATTATGTGTTATGTGTGCGTGTAATGTTGTGTTTGTATTAGTGTGAATGGAAAATAGAGTAGTATATGGGGGTGATTAGTGTGTGTATCTATACGAGTCTGTGTATTATTATTTTGATATGGGTGAGAGTAAAATGTGAGTGGGGTGTGGGGACATATGGGCTGGGAAAAAGGAAAGGGGTGGTGAGGTTGTTATTTTGTTACCTATTATGTTAGGGTTAGGGAATATAGTGGGGGTTGTTATTTTTTTTTTTCCTTATGGGGGAATTATCAAATAGGGTGGGATCATAGTTAGGTGAGGTAAATGGATAAATTTGACTTTTGAGAGGGTCAAATTTATGTGTCTACATCAGGCTCCTCTTTGGTTGTAAACATAAAGTGTTTCTAAACAAAAAAAGTAGACAATGAGATAAAATTTGACCCGAGCATTATTCAAAAATAAAAAATAGAAGGATAGAGTGCAATCGAGTATTGATTTTGGGTATCCTACTTATCTCAGGTTATGTGGGAATCAGGTCACATTTAGTTTCCAAAGTTGAAAAAGAGAGAGACTACAGCTAGTTGGAGAGTCGAGTGAGTTTATATCGATGTTCTAGTCCACGACTCTATCATTACATCAAAAATAAAAATTACAAGTTAAAAAGATAAATGAAATTACAATATCTATGCAGCTTCTCCTGATTTCTTGACTTTAGTCTTTAATGCTTTCAAAAGTGATAAAATATTTAATATTCTTTGGGTTGAACTTGAAAATATATTCTTTCTCCATGCAATATCTAGTATTGGAGATGAACTTGAAAATTGACCATATTGTTCGGGTGAGACTTCTGAATTTGAACTTGAAAATCTTTACCCTATTCTCCAGGCAGGCTTTTGACTTGCGATTTAAAATCTTCATATTATTCTCCATGTGGGCTCCTAATAAGTCATTTTTTACCCTGTTCTCCAGGCAGACTCCTGACTTGTTATTTCTTTACCTTATTCTCCAGTCAGGCTCCCGACTTATAATTTCTTTACAAGACGTGTTCCAATCTTTCTATTTCTTCACCCTGTTCTCCAGGTAGGATCCTGACATGTAATTTCTTTACCTTTTTCTCCAGGTGAACTCCTGACTTGCAATTTCTTCACCCTACTCTCCAGGCGAGCTCCTAACTTGCAATTTATTCACCCTGTTCTCCATGCGGGCTCCTGACTTGCAATTTTTTCATACTATTCTCCAGGCGGCCTCCTAACTTGCAATATCTTTACCCTGTTCTCCAGGCGGGCTTCAGACTTGCAATTTCTTCACTTTTTTCTTCAGGTAGACTCCTGACTTGCAATCTCTTCACCTTGTTCTCCATGCGGGCTCCTGACTTGCAATTTCTTCACCAAGTTCTCCAGGCAGACTCCTAACTTGTAAACTTTACACCATATTCTCTAGATGGGCTCCTGACTTTCTATTTCTTCACCCTATTCTCCAGGTGGTCCAACGACTTTAAATTTCTTTTCCTATTCTCCAGGAGGGCTCCTGACTACAATTTCTTCACTCTATTTTTTAGGCAGGCTCCTGACTTTCAATTTCTTCACCCTGTTCTCCAGGAGTGCTCCTGACTTTCAATTTCTTTATCCTATTCTCTAGGCGGATTCCTGACTTGCAATTTCATCACCCTATTCTTCAGGCAGGCTCCAGACTTGTAATTTCTCTACCTGTTCTCCATGCGGGCTCCTGACTTGCAATGTCTTCACCCTATTCTTCAGGTGGGCTCCTAATTTGTCATTTCTTTCCACCCTATTCTCGAGGTAGGCTCCTGAAATCAAAATTAAAAACTAGAGCGAAAATTATCCCAAACAAAGATTATGATAAAAAGAGCTCATTTTCCAAAAAATAAAGTCTCATTTTTCAGAAGGATCCTAACATGAAGTTCCAAATAAAATGAATGATTTTTTTGCCCAGTTTATCATCAGAAAAATTTTGTGAGTGCCAAACCAAATCACAACTATTTGAAAAATGCATAATGCAAATGTGAATCAAGACTCTTACCAATAAATGCATCTCTTGAGGTTAAAATTTAATTACCAAGACCAACAAGTGCGTCTTTTAAGAGTAAAAGTGAGTGATTCTGACTAAAAAGTGCATTTTTTAGGATTAAGGGTTCAAATTAAGAAGTGCACCTCCTAGCCATGAAACATGAAAGACCCAAATTACAAAGTGTGTCTCTTAGGGGTACAAGATGATGAGTTTTACAATAATTAATATTACCAAACATGTGCAGCAATATTGCCTCTTACATTTGCAAAAGTTAGGAATTGCAACCTCTGAAGTCCTTGATGTGAAGGTAACATATGTTCCTGATTGATACAAAAAAAACTTGTGAGTTTAAAAATACAGTGGTTAGTTTGTGACATTAGCTTTCAAAACAATCGGTATAGCACTTGTCACATTTAATCTTGCTTCCAACTATTGACATATATCATTGACTTGTTGTATCGCTGATCCAAACTCAAATTATTAAGAGTGACTCTGAAACAAACATAACATCTCTATTTTACTATGTCTCTCAGATAAAATCCTTTGAACCATGGTATTTTTACGAATTTCAAAGCTTGTCTGTTAACAAAAACTTTCTGCATGTCTTGTTTTGACTTACAATTATGTTTCTTTCATATGCATGCCTTTTGTCTTGCTTTGTGTAACTGATGAAGTTGGTAGCAAGTTTTGAAATCTTTTCTCACTTGTTTTGACATGAACTTGACTCAAAAACATGAAAAAAGTGATAATGATTTTCCATTTGGATGATAGACTCAAAAGAACAAAAATAAAAATATAGAGAAGAAAAAAAAGACAGGAATGTCCCTTTTTTTAAAATAGAAAAAAAAAACTTATCTGAATACGACAGTCAACTCTAATGATTATGACATGCATTTTGAATTAAGTTGTCAGATCTTTCCATCCAAACTTTTCACTAATTGTTGTTGAGTTAATGACCCTAAAATTGAGTTGATTCCTTAAGCCCATTCCATTCATAGTCTTCATTCGGCTAATGATGTCTCGATAAATTTTCACCAACAAACCTCTCTCATTTTTATTTCTCTCGATTCATCATCGCCTACAGTGTTTGTGGAGATTTCACCAATAAGACTCTCTTATTTTTTATTTCTCTTAACTCACAGTCGTCTTACGGTGCCCATGAGGGTTTTCACCAATAAGACTTTCTCTTTTAATTCTTTCAACTCACAATAGTTTTACGGTGTCTGTGAGGGTTTTAGCCAATAAAACTCTCTCATTTTTATTTCTCTTAACTCACAATCGTCTTATAGTGTTCGTGATGAATTTCACCAATAAAATTCTCTCATTTCATTTCCTCAACGTTATGATGTCCATGAGGATTTTAATCAGTAAGACTCTTATTTTTATTTCTCTTCATTCACAATCGTCTTATAGTGCTCGTGAGGGTTTTCACCAATAAGACTCTCTCATTTTATTTCTCACTTTATTTCTTATGTTGATGAAGACAAGTCGTACCCAAAACACAACATCATACAGCCATCACATGTTTAGCCTTAAAATTCTCAAAGAGTGATCTGAAAGTCTTTCTTTGGTTATAACATGGCTTTTGGATGTGGGAGAAACAAAGAATGATATGAGGCTCAAACGACACTTGAAATGGTGAAATTTACAACTTTTGGAATTGACTCAAACAATGAAAATTAAGTTTTGCTCCAGTTTCTTTTGACTGGTAATTCTAAATTATTTATTTGGTTGGATTGAACCCAGAGTAATACTTTCTGCATATCTTATCAGTGCAAGAATCAAGTCCATTGTAGTTTCAACCACTTGTTCTTTTGCTTGATTTTGATTTCTTTTTTTTTTTAATTCTTTGGGATTTTTCTGACTCTATTTTTGTTGACACTCTTATCTTTTTTTTTAACTAGCTCTCTTTGTTTTTGAACTTTTCCTGATTCTATTCTTTTGCCTAACACTTGTTTTTTTCTTAACTTTTGTTGACTCCAACTTGGTTCCAATGAAGAGAGCGAAAGAAAAGATAGAACTAAAGCTCAAACGGGGTAAATAAAGGATGAAACAATATTTAGATAGCAGAATGAAATGTCTTCGTCATATTAATTCTTAAAAATGCAAGTACAAAGCATTTAATATGAAAGTGGAAGATGAAGATGACTTATATTATCTTTTTCACAATACTAACTTTGACTGAGCATGCGTGTTACTTCTTTTTTTGCTCTTGTCAAACGTAAAACTCTTTGTTATACGTACCATGCATTGGATGACTCATACTTTAGTGGAGCAAATTTTCCTTTTGTTTCTGTTGCTAGGAGATCGCTCATCCACTATTTGATCTAATTCAACATTATTGAGATGTTTATTTCAACGGATGAGTAGCTTATTCTTGTGATTCTTAAAATGATTGTCTAAATTTATTCAAGTAAGACTTCAAATCGATCACCAAATGTCTTAAAACTCTATCTACTTTCTCAGATGCTCTTTTTTAAACTTTAACATTTTGATTCAATGCTTTATGATTAAACTGTATTTTAAGATTTGGCTGAAAATTTTGCAAGTATGTCATATAACTAGAACCAACAGGAAATGTTATATGTAAACAAAACAAACAAACAACACATATTAAAAAACAAAAGCAGAAGGGACACTCTATTTAGTTGAAAGAAAAGATAGAAGGGTTTGAACATAAATGAAAAAGAAATAAAAACAAGATAGATTTTGAACTACAACCCTGAAATAATTAAAATAACAAAAAAGTAACAAAACAAACTACTAAAAATCCTTCCTAGTAAGGAGAGGAATGACTTTCCAGTTGTTGAACTTGACATCTTAGTTACTGGTTTGCACATCAGCATGACTAGAGCTTCCACCACTGTCAAATAAGTTCCCCTCAACAAATAAGTTCTGGGTCCCCATGTTTGAGTCATTTCTTCCTACGTATTGCGCATTATTGTGTGCTGATGAAGGATTCTGTGTGATGTTCGTAGTGTTCATAACTTACACCACAATCAATTTTTCCTAAATCATTCTTTCTATTTCTTTTTTCTAAGTACGACAATCTTCAGTACTGTGACCCTGAATATTAGAATGATATGCACATCATACATTAAGATCAAAATTTCTTGAATATGGGTCAGAAGTATACCCGTGTAGGGGAATAATTATGCCCCACTGTCTCAATTTCTGAAATAAATTGATATGGAATTCTCCAACTGATGTGAAATTATCCCTTGGCTTCTTCCTCTTTGAAAACTCTGGCCTAGGTTGAAACTTAGATTTAGGGGTACCTTGAAAAATATATAAGGGTCAGGGACGATTTTGAGGAATCAGTGCATGCTATTATGGATAAAAAAATGGATGAGTATTTAGTTGTGCATTATTCAAAGGATATTAAGAAAGAGGACTGGGATATTTTGAATTTAGGAGAAAGGAACCTTATTGTTGGTGGGTTTATGGATCTGGTGTATAAGCTCGGGGTTGAGGCTGACAGTATTGGTGAACTAGACCTCTCGAGCTCTATTGTGGCTCTGGCACAACAATAGCTATATTTTTCTTCTTTTTTCCTTTAGTTCCCCTCAATTGATTACAATATCATCCCAAGTGTCTCACAGAAACCTCTTAGCCATCATGCTCATCAGATTACAACATCTTAAAACTAGGAGGAAGGTTAATACTTGGAGCCATGCCCCGGTTTTTATATGAAACATCTTCATAACCCATAAGTCTTAGAGAATTTTTCTTATTCCTTTCAACATTCTTAATATTTCTAGCCATTTTATCTCGCTCTTCTGCTATGTCGGGCTTCTTGTTAAGAAATTTTGGTAATCCAGTTAACTTCAATATAGGCTCACGAGTATAACAATAATCATCAAGAGTATTGAACATAGACTCACTAGCATATTGAGAAAGCACAATAGTTGGGAGGATAGCTAAGGTGGGAGTCTCAATAGAGGTTTGAGCAACAAAATCACGAACAGTAAGTGGTGTTGTAGATATGATAGGTTTATACTGAGGAGCTAGGGAATGAGTGGAGGAAGCATTGGAATATTGTTGGCGTGGATTAAATTATGTTACATGTTGTGGTGCATCAACAATAGTTGAAAACTGATTTTGCGACATTGGTGGAAAACTAAAGATATTTGTTGGTTCAATAACTGGGAATGGAGGAGGAGGCAACCCACTATCCCAAGCCCGATGCATTTCTGTCATTTGTCGCCTTAGTCTCAAAATCTCTTGCTTTAAACTCTCATTTTTTCGACTCTTTATCTGATCCATGATGTCACTCTCGATATACTTGTTGGACATAACTAACACTTCCTTGAACTTGGTGTAATATGGAGGACCAGCCAGAAATCTACAAACCAACCACCTTAAACTAACTGAGTAATAGAGATAACAAATACGTTAGAGTTCAACACTTTCTCAAAAAAATTCCTTTTTTTTTCTCTAAAAGATCATCGAACCCAAGAAGAGTGCCTACGTATCTCATCCCCAAAAGAGGAGAATCAGGTGTGCGTAGTTCGTAAAGTTT
Organism: Capsicum annuum; assembly: GCF_002878395.1. NCBI lineage: Eukaryota > Viridiplantae > Streptophyta > Magnoliopsida > Solanales > Solanaceae > Capsicum > Capsicum annuum. The sequence goes on from NC_061114.1 coordinate 28,559,395, forward strand.
GGCAAAAAAATGGCCAATCAAAATCTTTTTTTTTTTATGAAATTTTAGAGGAAAAGAAAATAACTAAGTTTCAAAAGTAGATGAAAATCCTTTGAATTTTTCAACTTTAAATTCCTTATGCAAAATGAAACATATGATTATCAAAGAAAAATCTTATTATATTTTCATATAAAGAAACGCATGGCTCAACTAATGTATCACCAAATAAAATTTTTTGGTATTTTCGCATGAAGAAACACATGAAACAACTAATCCAAAAGAAGAGTAAAAAAATTCTTTTTCAAAAGGTATTTACACAATCTTTTAAATTTTTTAATTTGAATTTCATACAAAAATTAAACCTAAATTATCAAAGAAAAGTCTTTTTGTATTTTCAGATGAAGCAACACGTGCAAACAACTAATCTAAAGGGAAGAGCAAAGAAAAATATTTTTTTCTTTGATTATTATTTTCTGAAAATATTGACCAGAAACTTTTTGGATTTTTGAATTTGAATTTTATACACAATGAAACCTAAAATTATCAAAGATTTCTTTTTTTTGTATTTTTCATATGAAGCAACATGTGAAAAAACTAATCTAAGAAAATCTTTTTTTCTTTTTTCATTATTTAAGATATTGACAATTTTTTTTTTGAATTTTCAATTTTAAATTTTATACACAAATGAAACCTAAAGCTATTACTGTTTTTTTGTATTTTTCTTTTTAAAAACATATATGAAACACCAACTGTAAATGAAATGTGAAGAATTTTCTTTTGATTTCTTTTAGTAAGATCACCTAAGCCAAGAAGGATTGCTTACGTAACTCACTCCTGATTGAGGAGAATCAGGTGTGTGTAGTTCGTTCATATTGAATAATTAAAGATTAAACAACGAACAGAACCCTAACTTGAGAGACACGATAAAAAATCAATGATGCAAAACATTCATAAAATCATTTTTGAGTTTTTGATTTGAAACTTTATACAAAAAAAATGAAACCAACAACTACGAAAGGAGAATCTTTTGTATTTTTAGATGAACTTGTTCATAAACAAAGCACCACCATAAATAAAATACTTGAAAATTTCCGACATAGAAAAAACATAAAGACGCTAAAAGATTTTTTTTTTTGCATTTTTCTTATATAAAATGTACAAGAACTCCAAAAAATCGTTTTGAATTTTCCTATATAGAAATATATAGAGCTCTTAAAAAATAATTTTTTTTTAATTTTTAAGATATAAATTTGTGCTGAAGGAAATAATTATTTTTTTTGATGTTTTATTTATTTATTTGAGAAAATGCATGCAAAAGGTAAAAAAAATATTTTGACTTTTTAATTGTGAAAACAAAAGCAAAAAAGAAACCCTACAAACTATGAAACTCCTTTTTTTCTTTTATTTTTTACTTTGATTTTTTGACACTTCTTTTTCCTTAATTGCCCTTACCTAAACACATACTTTCCAATAGCTTTAGCACATGCCTCCCTAAATCAGTCTGTCACATGACCCCTTTACCCTCAAAGATGCAACAAGTAGCACATAGGAATGCTTACGGTTAAGTCTCTTACAAAGGACCAAACGAATCCCGTTAGGTCTCAACAAGATGCAAATAAGAATGGCCTAGGCTGTGGTTCAACTAACAAGGCTATTCAGGGAAGCGTATGATTGATAGTAACTGCAATTACTTTTCACCTACCTCATACGTCCCACGACTCCCCCTGCTAAAATAAAGGTGACTCAATGAAGGTTCATGTACACGACATGTACTTCAAAACTTTTTTCGAAAGAAATGAATCAGGATAATGCATATGATGAAAAATATAAAGAGGTACCACTAAGGAAAAATCTGTAAACAAAGATCACGTAAGCATCCAATAATGATAACACGATAACACAAATGATAGCACAAATAAAATATCCATACACATGTATTGTCAAACTAAGCCGATACAACTCAAAAAATGAAGCTCGAGTTCTAAAAAAATCTCCAGCAGAGTCGCCAGAGCTATCATATCCTTTTTTTGTTGAAAGAAGATTCAATTTTAAGTTCGAAAGTATTTTTATTATTAAAGTGACAAAAGAAGATGTGTTTCGAAAAAGGATTTTGTAATTAAAATCAGAGTCACCACTTGACATTATTTGGTGCGTCAAGTCACCTTTTTAAATTTCTTTTTCAAAAATAGTTGACTTTTAAAACTGATCCACGAATAGAGATTTTGATTAAGAAATTTTGTTGACCATGGAGAAGGTATTAGACACCACTCGATTTCATGGTTCGACCACATTCACTTTGTCGAGTTATATTAGTTAATATGATACTATGAAATGATAGAATCACCAAAGAACACATATGCAAACAAAAAAATAGACAAACAACTAAAGTTCCAAAAAGTAATGTCCAGTTCAATTAATATGATCCAAAAGTGAGAAAAGTACAGAAATGAAAACCTAACCTAATCGAACTACGCTAAGCTATGTTCTACCCAACACCTTGGGCCTTGATTACGAACAACCTCCGCATACATGATACTTAGGGAAATTTATTGATGAATAAGGACAATTTATCTCAGGGCATCCCCTGGTAAAATGAATACATTTGCGATTTCGTGCGACAAAATAAAATACTCAAGCACAATAATTCAATCACTCAATAATCATTGATTTCTATAATTCACCTACCCAACCTACCGTTTTTCTACCAAATTTGATTTAAATATACTACTACAAATGAAATAATCTGAATTAATAATAATAATAAATTGAAATAAACTAATGAAAGTTAATGAATTAATGAATTTTTCGATTTTCTTCCAAATAATTAATTTTAATTCTCAAGTGAGATATTGTTTTATCAAAGAATCCATAATTAAGAAAATCAAACAATGAATAACAATAAACAACTATTCACCACCAACAAGGATCAACCAACACATAATATTTAATCCAATGCACCAAATATCATAAACAATGAAATAAGAAAGAAAAAGAGTAGAATTAGACCTTAATTTAAAGCTTTTCTTGTGCCTAATTATTCAAATTAAAAGATGGAATCGGACACGTAATCCCCGATTCAACCTCAATTCAAATCTCAAATTAAATTTTAATCACGAACTCCATTTTGCCTAAAATCAGTGGTTTTTTCTGATGATGTTTAATGTTGGGATGGGATGGTGGTATTTTTAGCGAAAATTTGCTGGAATTGACATAAAATGGGTTGATTTTGTGGAATTTTGGTCACTAGTTTGTGCTGTTTCTGGTGGATTTAGATTGAAATCGGACCAATTGGAACTTTTTGACAAAAAGAAGTCAGATTTTGATCGGTTTTGGTGGATTTCAAGGGGGTTTTGGCCGGACTTTTAGGTGTTGATCGCTGTTAATGGTGTTTTCAGTAAAATTTTGCTAAAAAATTTGGACGACTTCAGCTATAAAACTGTTTCTCAGGAAATTTTTCAATATGGCTTTCTTCCCTCTTTCTCACTATTTTTTATCCTCTCTCGTGCGTATTCTTTCTGTTTTTTTCGATCTCTCCCTTCACTATTTTCTCTATTTGTGTGTTTCTATGCGTATGAATGTGGATGTGTATAAAACCAATTTTATTTTCACTATGAGTGTGTATTCTTTGTTCTATGTGGGTGTAGTGTTGTGTTTGTATTAGTATGAATGAAAAATGAAAGAGTCTGTGGGGGTGATTAGTGTGTGGATATATGCGAGAGTGTGTATTATTATTCTGCTATGGGTGAGAGGAAAATGCGAGTGGAGTGTAAGGACACACGAAGAGGGGGAAAGAGAGGGGATGATGAGGTTATTACTCTGTTACCTATTTTTTTAGGGTAGGGGAACATAGTAGGGGTTGTTATTTTTGTTTTCTTATAGGGGAATTATTAAATAGGATGGGGTGCATGGTTAGTGAGGTAAATGAATAAATTTGACTTTTGGGAGGATCAAAATTACATATCTATAGATATAATATTTTTCCAACAATACCCTATATATCTCAAAAAGAATTATATTACAAAATAGAATGGAGAAAGAAGTTTTGTTGGATTGCACATATGAGTACAATGTATCAAATTTGTGTTCGTAGACTATGAAACAGACCTAGATAAAATAAGATATAACCATATAGAACAATAATTGGTGAAATTTTCGACTTCTATGAGCCAATAATTCTTGTATAAGCTCAGAGTCTTATTATATCACATCATGTTCGCACAATCTTTATCATTATCCTGGTTTTGCGCTAAGAGAACATGTACGTGACTTGATATTCATGAATGCTCTACAAAATTTTCACAATTTCATAGGATGGTATGACTCCACACTTATATAGGTTCAATCATCAAGTGTATTCTGCGGACCAATACACAACGTATAAAGGATATAATTTAGATAAAGAGAATAACTCAATCCTCATTTTACCTTGCAGCACTGCACTATATTCATATATTATAGGAGAGATATTATTTTTATAGTGCTTACTTAATTAACCAATAACTTTTTATTACCCATATGGACCTAATTCATGGGTTCTCCAATCACATATATTGGGTTACCATCATTGTTAATCTTCTCAAATTGACTCAGAATCTTACTCCCCTCGATGTTTCATATAGTCTATGAATTGATCAAACCCACCCATGACTACACATAATTTATTTACACAAATTATTTCATCTAACAACAAATGCTTTATCACATTATGTCTCAAACACATGTATCAACTTTTTCCATAAAATTTATTTTTCTATAACAACCAGATCTTTCACACGTAAAGCGGGCGAGGCTTTGAACCCAAATACATTGCCTAAAATAGAAGTCACACTTCATAAACAATTCATATGTATTATGTAGTAACTCAATATATATATAAACATAATCTAAAGCAATTTATATAGAGAAAAATGAGTTGAAAGACCCTCCTAAGTCTTTAATTAAACAAAGGGAACAAGTGGGTCCTACAATATTATTAAGTTAAAAAAAGATAAAGTCGCTTAAACAATCATCTACAGCTAGAACACACAAACGATCCTGACAACGCAAAACACTATCTCCCCTTTGGGAGAAAATCTCTACTTTCTGATCCTTGACTGGCTCTTTTAACTTGACAAGGCTAGGATCCCTATCTTGCTTTTCTTTCACCTCGAAAACTAGAGATAATTCTGAACTACTCTGAAGCCATATATCACCCTCGTCTGTATCGACTAAGTGAATGCCTAGTCTGGCAAGCTGATGGATTTCCTTGGATAACTTCTTCTTACTGTCCTCGACATGAGCAACACTATCCATAGACAGACTACTGAGAGCGTCGGCCACTATGTTGGCCTTGCCCGGATGATAAAGGACACTCATGTCGTAATCTTTCAAGAGCTCTAACCACCTTTTCTGATGAAGATTGAGATTTTTGTGAGAAAAGACATACTGAAGGCTCTTATGATCCGTGAACACATCTACATGAACACCGTATAGATATTGCCTCCAAATCTTCAAGGAAAATACTACGGCAGCTAACTCAAGATCATGAGTAGGATAATTCTTCTCATGGGGTTTAAGATGTATGGAGGCGTAGGCTATGGCCTTAACATACTACATGAGGACATAACCCAAACCTAATCTGGATACATCACAATACACTACGAACCATCTTAACCATCTGGAAGAGCTAGAACTGGAGCTGAGGTGAGTCGAGTCTTCAACTTCTATAAACTCTTCTTGCAAGGATCTGACCACTAAAACTTAACTTTCTTCTGAGTCAATCTGGACATAGGGGATGCAATAGAATAAAATCCCTCAAAAAATCATCTATAATAGCCAGCCAAACCCAAGAAACTCCTAATATCTGATGGAGAGATAGGGTGAGGCTAGTTTCTTACTACTTCAGTCTTTTGAGTATCTACTCTAATACTATCACCGAAAATGATATGGCTAAGTAATGCTACTAAACTTAGCCAAAATTTACACTTGCTGAATTTGGCGAATAGCTGATGATCTCTGAGAGTTTGAAGTACTGTTCTAAGATGGTCTGCATGATCTTGCTCACTACGAGAATAGACCAGAATATCATCTATGAAGACTATGATGAACATGTCCAAGTACTGGTTGAACACACAGTTCATCAAGTCCATGAAAGCTGCTAGAGCATTGAAGAGACCAAAGGACATGACTAGGAATTCAAAGTGACCACATCGAGTATGGAAAGCTATTTTTGGAATGTCACATTCTCTGACTCTAAGCTGGTGATAGCCAGATCTGAGGTCTATCTTGGAGAAATAGCTAGCACCCAGAAGTTTGTCAAATAAGTCATCGATTTTGGGAAGAGAATACTTGTTCTTGACCATGACCTTATTAAATTAACGGTAGTCTATACACATTCTGAGAGAACCGTCTTTCTTGCGCACAAATAATACTAGAGCGCCCCATGGGGAAACACTAGGTCTGATGAATCCCTTATCTAAGAGATCTTTCTACTGCTTTTTTAATTCCCTAAGTTCTGCTGGTGTCATTCTGTATGGAGGAATAGATATTGGTTGAGTATCTGGAAGAAAATCAATGCCAAAGTCTATTTCCCGTTTGGGAGAAATTCCTGGAAGATCTTCGGGAAAGACGTTAGAATATTTATTCATAACTGGGACTGATTCAAGACTAGGAGTTTCAAAACTAGTGTCCTTAACACGAACAAGATGATAGACACATCCCTTAGATATCATTTTTAGTGCTCAAAGGTAAGAAACAAGCTGACCTTTGAAAGCGGATACACTATCCTTCCACTCTAGGATAGGTTCATTCAGAAATTGAAACTGGACTATTCTATTTCTATAGTCGACTGTGGCATAGTAGGAATGAAGTGAATCCATTCCAAGAATGACATTAAAAAGCAGTTATCTCTAATTCAACTAAGTCTGCTTATGTGACTTTCTGAGATATCATAACCGGGCAGTTCTTGTATACTTGACGAGCTATGATGGTCTTACCCACTGAGGTAGAAACTGAAAAGGGCTCTACTAGAATTTTGGGACTGACTCTGAATCAACAGCTATATAGGGAGTAATAAAAGACAAAGAAGCACCTAGATCTAGCAAAGCATAAACATGCACATAAAAGATCTATAACGTACCAGTAACCACATCAGGAGAATTTTCTTGATCTTTCCAGGACTAGAGAGCATAAAGTCTATTTGGGCGTTGTCCACTAGTAGCATTGTAGGTGGCACCTTACTGATTTGGACGATCGGACTGAGCTGAGGAATGGTTCTGTTGACCCTGTGGACCTGACTGCGAACAATCTCTAACTCTATGGCCTAGCTTGCCACCCCCAAAATAGGTATCACTGCCAGCTCTGCAAGTACCCTGATGGTTCTTGCCATAAATTTGACAAAGGGGATAGGTGTGGGCACTACTAACACTACCCTGAGACTTAGAGCTTGGCGCTCTACCTCTAAACTTAGGCACAGGATCACTAATTTAAGAAGGAGCTAGAACTTAGGACTTAGGAAAAAACTAAGAACGGTTTCCTCCTTCTGATTTAGGTTGGGATAAGTTAAAACTACCTGTCCTTGCCCGCTTATTTTGCTTCTCCCTCATCTTAATATTCTGCTCCTCTATATGCTGAGCATGAGTCATAAGCGTTGCTAAATTTATATCACTATTCAGCATGGCATATCTGCACTCATTAACCATAGTATCATTTACCCCTAAAACAAACTTACTCATCTTGGCGCTTCTATCTGCAACCACATGAGGGGCATATCTAGCTAATTAAGTAAACTTAAGAGAATACTCTTTCACCATCATGTTTCCCTGCCTGAGGTTGATGATTCTAACACCTTAGCTTCTCTAAGCTCTAGGAGAAAGAATCTATTAAGGAAAGCAGAAGCAATCTCCTCCCACTCAACTAACCCTGTATCAACTGCCCTCTCTGACTTCTATTGCTTAAACCAAGTGTAAGCAACATCCTACAACTGATATGCAGCTAGCTCAGCACTCTCACTTGAAGTAACCCCCATGATGTCTGTAACCTTCTACACCTGATCTAGGAATTCCTAAGGGTCCTCATCTTCCTTAGACCCAAGAAAGGATAGAGGATTTATTCGAGTGAAGTCCCGAATCCTATTTGTAGCTGAATTAGCCACTGGGTTGGTCAAAATGATAGCTGGTCGTTCATTCTGAGCAGCAACTAACTGAGCAAGAGTAGTGAATGCAGCTCTAAACTCTACATGATAAACATGTTCTCCCAAAGGTTCTTTGGGTTAAGGGGTTGACTGATTCCCATTTCTTTTTTTATGAGGCATGTTCTATAGAAGAAAGGGAGAAATAGATTAGACTGAGAGATTGACTTAAGATTATGCTCACTGGCACGACATGAATACTGAAAGAAGGGAAACTATTCCTAAAATATCTTATAGCCTCTTGTACATAAATATGGCGTGCAACACACCTATGCACAAAACTCTACTAGATGCGGCTTTCAGACTTCCTAGGACTCTATTAAACCTGGCTCTGATATGAAGTTTGTAACACCCCGAATCTGGTACCCAGAATGCTACACGGCTCTCATGACCCCGAAGGACCAGAAGCTAACCCATGACTGATATTTATACTTGTATACTACATAATATATTGTATAATGTGGAAACATTAACTAAAAGGCCATAAGGTTCAAAACTGTAACATAACTGATAAAAAAATAATATCTAGATGGGGTGTGAAATACCTAAAATAACTGAAATAACTGTCTGAACATAATAGTTTGAAAAAACTCTAACTAACTAAATTTTTTGAATAAGAAGTTGATGGGACATGTCCCCCACTAACTCTAGCTAATAAATTAATTAATGAGATAATAAAGGAATGATCATGTCCTCAAAAGATGAGGACTCACTGCTAATTCTGACTGCTGAAACTGGAATCTACTGATGCTCTGGAGCTCGTGTCTCTGAACATATGGTATAAGACACTATTGCGCAAATACATCAGTACTTTGAATGCACTGGTATGCATATGAGGTGGGCTAAATGCATAGGGTTCATATGCATAAATAATACTGACTAGCTGACTAATATGAACGTGAGAATACATGAATGAATACATAGTAACTATAACTAAGATCATGATAACATGAATTTATTGATAACTAACATGACTGGTAACTAAGTTTCGATGACTGATATACCTGATAACTTGAGTGACTGTATCTAAAAGTCCTGAATCTGATGGAACTAGCTGAGTTTCGTATTGTATCTGAGTTGACTATATCTGACAGTCCTAAATTCTGTAACATAAAACTATGGAAAATAGTCATCTAACCAACATACCCCAAATGATGCATTATAGCTGAATTGGGGGCCAATCTATTCCCTGATTAGAAGGGTGTCAATACCGCGCCACTGGTAAGGAGAACATGTGAGTGACCCTCTACTAGCAGGTTACTCTAATGAGAATGGTGGGAGCCCTCAACTAGCAGGTTAAGCCCCTTATCTACCCTCAACTAGCAGGTATGATGTCTCAACCTATGCTGGCTACGTAGTTCTAGAATGCAAGGATTGCCTCTAAGAATCATACCCTCTACTGAAAGGTGAGTTTCCATCCTTGGGTTCACTCGGTGCTAATTTCTATTGCCATATGAATAGACACTGAACATGAATTAACTAATCGAAACATGGACTGAGTTTACTGAATTTCATTAACTAATGAAATACTACTGATATCTAGCAACTGACTGAGTTCGTGAGATTACTGAGGTTACTGAATTACTAAGCTTTCCTGAGTTACATGACTGACTGAGTTCTATGGATCATAGCTTGACTAAGGATATCGTGAAAACATGAAACTGGCTCTAGGCATACAACTAAATTGCTGGGTACAAGTACCCCTAGGACTCTATGGAAAAAAACTGACAAAGCATGACTTTCTTGAATATATGACCAACATCGCAATCCATAATTCATTTGTTGAGACAATTCATCAAATATGTGATATGCATAAGCTTGTACATAAATGGGGATTTCATAAGAGCATACTAGTTGGGCGTTTTTTCCCTTCACATAGGTATTTAATCAAACACATGATAGGCATAGTATATGTAGACAACATTATATAACAAATAAACATCATGATTAAACTCTAATTTCAACATCCAAGGGTTTAATCATAGGTCCACATAAATGTACCTTTATACTGATCAATTCCACATAAAATTTATCACCCAACATGGATTAGAATTCAACTGGTCATTATCAACATGAACAAAAGCAACCTATTATGAAATTCATAAAGAAATCCATACAATTGAACTTTAAAAAGAGATTCTTGGGCTCCATGAATGAAAGGAGTCCATGAATGAATACTATGCATACCTGGGTTGAGTTTCTTAAAGTTCTTGAACTTGAAGAATTTGAATCTCTTAGTTCTTGAAAAAGATTTGGATTTTGTTCTTGGGGATTAATCTTAAAGAGAAAACCCTAATTTTGTTGTTGTAGATGAATAATGAATTTTGAGCTTTAGTCGTATATAACTAGGTATATAAATGGGTGGTAAAAGACCAAAATGCCCCTTTATAAATGGCTTTAAAATAACTGAACGAAACATGCAATGGTTCATCGCTGGGTCGACGGTCCGTTGGACTGACCATCGCACTGGGACCAGAACTGAAACTTACTACCTTGGTGCGACGGTGGGGTACAATGGTCTGTCTCTAGGTCAATGGTTCATCGGTCCTGACCGTTGCTTCTAGATAGAATAGGGCCTCACTGTTTCCCTTGCGACGGCCTGAGCGATGGTCCGTCGCTAGTCCGATGGTCCGTCGACCTGGGCCGTCGATCCTGGTCAGAAGGTAGTCACACTGCCTCATTGTGACGATCGTGGGCGACGGTCTATTTCTAGTCTGACGGTCCGTCGGCCTCACTGTCGCACCTGGGCGATTTTACTGGCTTTTGTATTTCGGCCATAACTTTCTCTTTCGATGTCAGATTTTGATAAAATTGATATCTATGGAAATCTTATTCAATTTCCTATGTGAAAAGAAATGAAAATCTTAAAAATACCACTTGTACAAAAGTTGATTCATATTTCAAAGAAAGTTTCTAACATTCTTGGGACAATTTCAAGCTAGGAAAAAGTGCGGGATATTACATGATCTTTTTAGTCAGATTTTCCATAATTTCACATATGTTTCAAACTTTTGATTTTTAGTTGTATTACTTTCAAATTTAAAACCTTAAGGCATATTCAGTTATTCTGCACATATGTATTTTGTTATTACTATTCAGTGCTCACAGCAGGTATCAGTTCATAGGTTAGCTTGTGGTCTTTCGGGGCCGTAAGCTCCGTTTGGCCTCCAAGGTTTTGTATTTTCGAGGAGTTACAGAAAGCAGAATAAAACATTGCACACATGAGTGTAACCTGGTGGTTCAATGAAGTTGAGTTGAGCCCCATGAGCTCTCACATTCAATTCCTAACATCTGTTCTAGTCTTGATAGATAGAGTTACCTAGTAACTATTGTTAGTGGGAGTGATAGGTATCTCGCGAAATTAGTAGAGGTGAGCATTAGTTGTCCCAGAAGACACCGTTATCTCAAGAAAAAAAATTTTATGCACAAAAGAAGATAACTAACTAATTAACTAACCGGGGACATCTCACTGATTACGAAATTCATCGACTTCTATATGCATGGAAAAGAAAAGCAAAGAAATATCTACAAATATGTGGCATATGATGCTAGGGCGGATCTATTAAGGTTCGTGAGGGTGCCACGCCACTCACAAACTTCGACGGAAGCTCTCTCTATATATAAATATAAATATACAGAAAGTATTCAAATAAAAGACAGGCCACCCATAGCACCAAAGATGTCCTTGGTGCAATTGGCAAGTCGTCGTCTAGTCTACCCAAGGTGCGAGGGTTCAAATCCCATTGGCATATTAAGTTTTGCATAAATTCAATTATTCTCTTTTCATTTGTTTTTAAAAACAACGTGTTAAGTTTGCTACATAAATTCAATTATGTTCTTCTCATTTATTTTAGTTATTTAGTTTTTGACTGGTATTATTCATTTATTGTTTGAATAATTTAATTAATTAGTCTTTGACTTTTATTTAATTTTTTATTAATTAATTATTATTTGTTTGATATAAAATTTAAATGATGAATAAGTTTTGTTTTGTCTCCCATCATATTTTAAATGAAATTGCCCAGATATTGATAAATATAAAAGTATTTGTACACAAAATTGAGGTCAAACAATGTGAAAAGTCACATTTTTTTACTTTTTAAGAACAATAAATAAGTAAAAAGTTGATGCATCCAAAAAAAATTCTAAGTAGGTTCAAAATCGAAAGAAGTAAACACACGAACTAATCAAAGAAGGTTCAATATCTATTATATATACATAAAAGTAATTTTAATCATATATAAATAGTATAATTTTTGTCTAAGGAAGGAGTTGACCATAAGCAGGTTCTCATTCAAAATTTGAAGTCATTGGTTGATTTAATCGGCAAGTATACTTGGCACCCAAAGACTCAGAATCATGGATTCGCCTCTGTTAGTGGATGATTAATGTGTAGAAGAAGGGGTGAGTTTAATTATATATGATGTGATAATTAAAAAGTGACGTAAAAAATATGATTTATTAATAAAATAAAAAAAGGGGTCGAAAAATTTTAGCAAAGTAATTAATGGTAGGACTGTGTATTTTTCAGTTCAAACCATTAACCCGAACCGATAGTTTTTTTTATCGGGTTAATAGGTCAGTTTCTATATTTTTTGGGTTGGTTTTTGAGTCCAGTATTTACGTTAATGGTTTATCGGTTCGGGTCTCGGTTTGTATAAATTTCTTATCGGGCTACCCAATATCCCAATAAGAAATAGGCCTACTTAAATTTTCCAATACCAGTCATTACCAAGTTGGCGGTTACCCTGGCCCAAAAGGCAACCCAAGCCCAAAGAGAAAGGGTAATAGGGTTTTCATGATTTCTCATTTCACTCACTCATACTGTTAGCGTCTCTCTCTCTTCATCTCTCGTTTCATCTCAGTTTCTCTCTAACTCTCTCAGATTAACTGCTCAATTTTTGCTTAAAGTTTGCTCATCTGCTCGACTATTTCTAGCTTGTTGGCTTGCTGCTCATAATCATTCACTCAGGTAATAATTTTTTTCCACTCTGGGTCTGGGATGAAGTTGATTATCTTGCATTTTTGGGAAATTAATCTTGGTTGTCTTCATTGTTTTGTAACTAGTAGTTTGAATTGACTTTCAGGTTGGACTTTCTGCACCATTTGTGGAAAATTGTGTCACATAACAAAAGTGAAAAAAGTACATCTTCCCTAACAACAATCTAGGGGCTATTTGATATGGTCTAAGAACATTCCAAAACTTTTTTTTGGTAGTCTTTTGTATTTGAAGGTGCATTAGTATGTCATTTTTCTCTTATAACTTTCATAGACCAAAAATACACCTCCACTGTTTTAGATCTGTAGACTTCATGAGACTCAATTACTTAAGAGAGGACCAACATAGAGATTACTGCATTGGATACCAATTTTATATTAATGTAGAATTTTAGTTTACAGTGTTTTTGGTTGAGTTATGCTATAATCACTTTTGCCATGACATTATTGATGATAATAAATAACTACAATTCAACAGTAACCTTAATGGCCCATACCTAAAATAGTCATAAATGCTTTGGCCAAAATTAATGAATCTTTGCATCTCTCAAGTGGATGGTATATACTTTGTCAAGTGCTCATTGGTACTCTAATGCTAAAAAGTGAGATATTTCACTTCACTTTAAAAGCTTGAGTCTGTACTTTGGTTATATCCATGCTGATAGTAGAACTCTTACATTAACAATTGAAGCTTGAATTATACTAGACCAGTAGACACTAGTCAGTTTTAAATTTGTGAATTGTGACTTTAGTTTGAATGTTTTGTTACTTTGTATTATATTTGTGGCTTTGTGCATGGAAAGAGCAATACACTCTAAGGCCTAAGTAGTAGGCTATGAGCACTAAGCAGTAGCCTGCCACTCCGAAGTAGCTTACTTACTAGCTTTGGACTTTAAATTATATATGTTCAATGTTAACAGTTAACCCAATAACCGAACCGATAATAATGAAAAATTGATTAACCGATATCTTAACGGTTCTTTAATAGTTTAGCATATATACAAACCGATAATGAATAAGTAAAATCGATAATTTTCAAAATCGAACCGACCGATATGCAGCGCTAATTAACGGCAACAGGGGTATATATACCCAAAACTTGACATTGGGGGTATATATGGCCCAAAACTTGACGACAGGGGTATATATGATCCAAAAATTGATAATGAGGGTATATATGATCCAAAACTTAACAACAAGAATATATATGACCCAAAACTTAGATGGCAAGGACATTGTTAAGTTAAACTTTTAACGGAGATATATCTAAATACTTTTGCTAATTTGATGGACATATTTGACCCTTTTCCCTTTGAAAAATGGTGTTCTATGAGACTATGACTCATTGTGTTGCATTATTCATGATTAATGTATATCCTCATTTTTTTTATACCAGACAAAAAAAAAAGCTCTACTTCCAATGATCTCTCTTTTGCTTTTCTTTTTAGAGGGGAAAAAGATGGGTGGGACCCATTTAATGCAGACTAAAATCATAGTGGAAGACTTAACAATGAGTCGTCTGTGCTTGGCTACTTTCAAAATTTTTTATCAAAAAACATAGTGAGCCCTCAATTTTTTTAATTATCAATCAATTTTATATAGACAATCACCCGCCACTCCCCTCGTTCACTTTCTTTCTTTATATTAGATATTCTTACCTTTTTTTTTTAAGAATTTTCATGTGCCAGTACTAAACGTTTTCCTGTCAAATTTGTGTTTATTGCTAAGTAGCCTTATAATTGATTGTAGTGCTACTTTGTTTGAATAAAATTTGTTTCGTTATATGACTGATATATTTGTTTCGTTATATGACTCAATTATATGTTATGGAAATTATTTTTCACAAGTACAATTATTTGTTAGAGATTTTATTTCTGTAAATTTGTGTTTGAATAAAATTATTCAGTTACAAATTCGTTTAACTAGAAATGGGTGTAAAGTGATCGAGTGCAGGTGGGGGGATCGAGTGTAGGTGGGGGACGGGTGGCCGTGAATATAAAATTCACTAGTAATTTGAAAAATATGAGATTTACTATTTTTTTCATTAAAAAATCTGGTCACACAACTATGACATGATACTCATCACCCACAATAAATAATTTCTGTCTTCCATTACGATTTAAGTGGGTCCCACTCACCTTTTTTCCCTCTAAAAAGAAAGTTTTTCCTCATTTTGCTTTCTTAATTGCTGGTTTTTGTTTCTTGGGCATTTTGAGGACTTCAAATCGCTGTATTATAAGGTATTTGCTTCTGTTTTTTTTTTTTAAGTTCAATTTCCACCAATATAAAACTACCTCCTTACGTTGTAGGGGTAAGACTTGTGTACAAATTATTCTTCACATATCTCACTTGTGAAAGTATACTAGGTATGTTGTTGTTATCATATACGTGTTTCATTGTAATCCACAGAGATTATATATGTATAGATACTTGTAATTCATTTTTTTTACTCTTGTTGTTACTTGTAATTCATTTTTTTTACTCTTGTTGTTTTCCTTTTCAAATTGCCTTGTAATGTTTTTGCATAGGTCGAGCTTCTATAAAAAACAACCTTCATATATGTAGAGGAAAGACTTGTGTATATACTACCTAGTGTCAGAGGTGGATTCAGAATTTGAAGATTACAGGTGCCACATTGTCTAAATAATAAACGGTCGGGTTTCTTTAATTCTTAGTAAGCCATTTTGCTAATTGGAAACTTTAAAAGGCATAATAGCCAAATTATCTCGTGTAGTGGCACCTCAATGAATACCTTGTCACACTGTAATAATTTTCTCTAGACCTTATATCTATGTGAGCAAGAGCATGCAAAGAGCAGGTGGTTGGAGGTGCATAGGAATGCACCCATGCACACAATCCAGAGCTTGCCATTTTTGTTCAAGCATTCTACCGTAACTTGCAAAAAGCACCCTTATTCCCTTTATAGAGATCTAACCGGTCATCCCACCAACAACTCTAGGATGACAAAGTTTAGGAAGAGCAGGTGGTTGGAGGTGCATGCCACACAATCCAGAGCTTGCCTTTTTTGTTTAAACATTCTACCGTAACTTGCAAAAAGCACCCTTATTCCCTTTATGGAGATCTAACCGGTCATCCCACCAGCAACTCTAGGATGGCACAGTTTTCCCAAGCCACAAGTGTTTTTTTTAGACTGGTTAGTCCTACCAGTCCATACTCCACAGGTACTTCCTGCAGACTGATTCAATCATTTGGATCACCTATTTTGGTATTCAGAATATTTCAGACCAGTATATCTGAATGGAAAACAATACACTCTTAATAAGTTGTATTCTGCCTGAATAAGAGAAATTTAGCATGGAATAATTCCGCCTAACATCTTATCAAGTAGCGGTTAACATTAAGCTTCTTGGAGCTCAAAGGGTATCCTAGGTATTTAAAAAACATATCATCCCCAGTTTTGTACCTCTCCAAAGTAAATGGAACTTTTATCAGCATTAATCTTGAAGCTTATCTATTACATCTATTACATATCCGCACCCCCTACAAATGGTATCAGAGCCCAGTAATTCAAAAAATACGAAAGTGAGATATATGTTAGTGTTATTAGAGTTATTAGAATTTATGTTAGAGTTATTAGAATTTACCTATAAATTATTAAATTAATTATGCGAAGACCATTTAAAAATAGAGAAGCTTTTAGAAAAATTAAAGAATCTTTAATTAGTAATTATTCAGAATATATAAGTCTAAATAAAACAAAAGAAAACCCAGAAAGATTAGCCTACTTAATTACATTAATATCTAGTATTGAATCAAAATTAATAATCCATTTAAAATCTAGGAGAATGAAACACATACTACCTAATTATGATAAAATAAGATTTAGATATCCGCCAAGATATTATAAATATAATTTAAAATGAATAAAGTACAACAATACAAAGAATTAAAATAAATTATTTCTGAAAAACGTAAAGAATTAAAAATAAGAATAAAAAGACTACATTATAATATATTTGCCGGAGTTAGTAAAAATTCAATAAATACACAAAAAGATGAAATATCAAAATTGGAATCACAAATAGATAGTTTATAGTATATATATAAACATGAACTATTCACAATAAAATGAACAAAGAAGAATTTATAATAGATGAAAAAATATATGAAAACCACGAAGGATCAAAACTAAAAATAGTATTTTCTAATCTAGGAAGAAGATATAAGAAAATAGGTGAACATTTATATCTAATGTTAGAAAAAGAAGAATTAAAATTAGAAGATAAATTAACAGCAATGGTAAGAATAGAAAAAGAAAATGAAGAGGTAGATAGGAAAAAGGAAATAGAAAAAATAAAACAACAAACTACGGAAGAAATACAAAAAATAGAAGAAACTAAAAATAGTAGGATTGCTGAATTAGAAAAAGAACTACAAATGTTAAAAGAGTTGTATGAACAAAGACAAAAAGAAAAAGAAGAAAAAGATAGAGAACAAAAATTACTAAACGAGATAAATCAATTTAAGGAAAAATTGGAAATAAAAAACAAAGACTTAGAAATAAATAATATAGATGTTGAAGAGACAAAGACAGATAATTATGATTCCGAAGATAGTGAAACATATACAGAAATATTAACAAATACAAAAAATTTAGAAATCAATGAAAAACAAAAAGAAATTAATGAGGAAAATTTAGAAAGTACCCACATAGAAATAAATACTCTTGATAAAAAAGAAGATGAAAATAACCTAAAACAACAGAAATAAGAAAACCTATATATTATAAGAATAAGTTTAAAAAATATAATGAATATGACAAATGGACACCAAAACAAATAATTAATAAAAATTATAACTTTTTAGACCTAGACTGTGTAATAGATACAGAAAAAATAATACAATTAGGGATAGGATATATGACAAAACAATTATTAGATAATAATATAAATATAACAGATGCACCAGAATATATAGAAAGAACACTAATAGGATCAGTAAAACTATGGTTTTCAAATTTAACCGAAAATAGCAAGAAAGTATTAAGAACTAATAAACCTATAGAAGGAACATCATCAACAATAACTAAACTAACCCCTATAGAATTATTAAAAAAATATGAAACAGCTATAAAAGATGAATTTGGTAGTATGACAACAATAGAAGAAGAACAAGATGAAGAAAAAGATACAAATAGAAATTTAATGTTAAAATTAGCAATATGTAATATGTGTTATATAGATGAATATACTTGCGCATTTAAAGAATATTATTACAAAGGAGCATATAGTATAGAAGAAAGTAAAGAAATAAGAAAATTATATTTTACTAAATTACCTGAGCCATTTAGTTCGAAAATAATAAAAAGTTGGGAAGAAGCAAAAATAGTAGATACGTTAGGAGCAAGAATAAAATTTTTACAACAATGGTATAGAAATTTATGTGAAAAATATAGAGAAGAATTAAAAATGGAAAAAACATTAATAAGAAATTTAGCATGTTGCAAAAATAAAATAGCACCACAATTTGGATGTGAAGAAAGATATTATAAGAAAAGAAAAAGACATAAGAAATATAAGAAATATAAAAATCAAAATATAAATATAAGAAACCAAGAAAAAGATATTATGTAAAAAATTATAAATACAAAAGACCATATAAAAAGAAGAAATCTATAAAAGAATGTACTTGTTATAATTGTGGAAAGTTAGGACATTTAGCTAGAGATTGTAAATTACCTAAAAATCCAAAAAATAAACAAATATCAGAAATAAAAATAGATAATACAGAATATATGCAGATAGATTATATAGATTATGAATTAGAAAGTGAGGATAGTATAGATGAAATTTCAGAAAACGAAACTGATAATGAAATAGATAGTGAAATAGATGAATCAAATGACTGAAGAAGATATAAAAATAATAACAAAGGAAGAATATTTAAATGACGAAGGAACGGAACAAAAAATAATATTTGACAGTAACATATTTGATGAAATAAAAGGAAAAGAATTAGATTTAAGTGTAGAGAAAATATTTAAAATACCAACAATAAAAAATATTTTTACTAGGAAAAAGGATGAATATTATGTAGTATGCCAAAAAGAACATGTAATAGACTGCAGATATGCAAAAGGCAAAGCTAGTATACCACTAGTAACAAAAAGAATAATTAATAAAGAAATAAATGAAATAAAAAGTAAAGGAGATCCAATAAAATATGTACACCTTGGAGGTACAGAGATATTAATAAAAGCATATTTTAGAGAAGGAATAGATACACCAATAGAATTATATTTAGTAGATGATAGAATTATAAAACCTATAGAAAAAAGCATAATAACTGCTGTAAAAGAAATCTAATATACCAAAAATTTAAATTTATAATAAGTGCAAATTATTCAGTAGCAGTAACAGATAGAAATATAGATAAATCACTCGTATTATATTGAAAAATATCAGGAATAGAATTAACCCCAGGAAGTAAAATATTTACAGCAAGATGCAAAAATCTATATGTATTAACAACAAAACATAAAATAACAGAAAAAAATAAGATTAACAAAATACGAATAGAAAGCCCATTCGAACAAATTGTAAAAACAATAGATTATAATGATTATAGTTATAGAGACATAGATACAGAAGAAAATTTAGAAATAGTAAATGATAGAATAAGTACAACGAAAAGAATAGCTAATGAAAAACCAGAATCATCAAGCTCATCAAAAAGAACAAGTTATGAAACGAATTCAATAAGTAATTTAAACCAATATTACATAATAGGAAAAATAAATGAAAAAGAATATCTAATACTTTTGAATACAGGACAAGAAGAAAATTATATAGCAAAATATCTAGTAAAAAATGAAGAAATAAAAACCGATAATGATATGTGCCCAGATCTACCAAGAAGTTTAATAAATAATAAAAATATAGCAGAAAAAGAAATAATAATAGGAGTTAGGAAAATAAAAATAGAATTCGAAGTAAAGGAAGAAATGCAAAAAGCAGATATAATATTAGGAATAAAATGGTTAGAACAAGTAAAACCATACAATATAGAACATAAACAATTAACCTTAACATATAACAAAGAAAAGTTATTCTTAAAAAGAGCCTTAACATGAAATGAAGATATATGTATTAATGAAGATAGTAGTAGAAGGATATTACAGTAGATATTATACGCCTATGATAGATATAGGAGCAGAAGCTAATTTATGTAGATATAATTGCTTACCAGGAAGTAAATGGGATAAATTAAAAACACCAATAATAGTTAAAGGATTTAATAATGAAGGAAGCCTAATTACTTATAAAGCTAGAAATGTAAAAATACAAGTATGGGATAAGATATTAACAATAGAAGAAATTTATAATTATGAATTAACATCAAAAGATATACTTTTAGGAATGCCGTTCTTAGATAAATTATACCCACATATAATAACCAAAACAGACTGGTGGTTTGCAACACCATGTATGTAAGCAGAAAGTAAGAGCAAAATGAGTTAATAATAAAATAAGAAAGAAAACTGATTGGATAAAAGGAAGTGAAAAAATTACACAAAAGTTAGAAAATATAAAAAATACTGAAGATATAATAGAACTAGTTGTATTTTCGATAAATAAAACAGAAATAACTATATTTTCAATAAATAAAATAGAAATAATTTAGAAAAAATTAGAACAATTATATAGTGAAGATCCATTAAAAGGATGGGGAAAACATAAAACTACTATAAAAATTGAATTAATAGATAAAAATAGCATAATAACCCAAAAACCATTAACATATAATTTTGACGATTTAAAAGAATTTAAAATGCATATAGATGAATTATTAGAAAAACAATATATACAAAAAAGTAATAGTAAACATAATAGTCCAGCATTTATAGTAAATAAACATAGTGAACAAAAAAGAGGAAAAAGTAGGATGGTTATTGACTATAGAAATTTAAATGCAAAAACTATAACATATAATTATCCAATACCAAATAAGATATTAAAAATAAGACAAATACAAGGATATAATTATTTTAGCAAATTCGATTGTAAATCAGGATTTTACCACCTAAAGCTAAAAGAAGAATCTAAAGAATTAACCGCATTTACGGTACCACAAGGATTTTATGAATGGAACGTATTACCATTTGGATATAAAAATGCACCAGGTAGATATCAACATTTTATGGACAATTATTTTAAACAATTATCTAATTGTATAGTATACATAGATGATATATTATTATATACAAAAACCAAAGAAGAACATTTAAAATTATTAGAGCAGTTTACAGATATAATAGAAAAATGGGGAATAAGTCTAAGCGAAAAGAAAGCTGAAATTATGAAAAACCAGATAGAATTTTTAGGAATACAAATAGATAAAAGTGGAGTAAAAATGCAACAACATATAGTACAAAAAATAATAAATTCGAAAGAAGAATTAGATACAAAGAAGAAATTACAATCATTTTTAGGATTAGTAAACCAAGTAAGAGAATATATTCCTAAATTAGCAGAAACTTTAAAACCACTACAGAAAAAATTAAAAAAGGATGTAGAATATAACTATAATGAAGAAGATAAAAAAACAAGTTCAAAAAATAAAATTACTTTGTAAAGAATTACCAAAATTACAATTTCCAGATGAAAATAGAAAATTTATATATATAGTAGAAGCAGATGCTAGTGAACATAGTTACGGAGGAGTACTTAAATATCGATATGAATCAGAAAAAATAGAACACCATTGTAGATACTACTCAGGTACGTTCAATGAAACAGAAATAAAATGGGAAATAAATAGGAAAGAATTATGTTCATTATATAAATGTTTATTAGCATTTGAGCCATATATTGTATATAACACATTTATTGTACGAACAAATAATACACAGGTACGCTGGTGGCTAACAAAGAAAATACAAAATTCAGTTACAACAAAAGAGATTCGGAGACTAGTTTTGAATATATTAAATTTCACATTTACAATTGAAGTGATCAGTACTAACAAAAATGTTATTGCAGATTACATATCAAGACAAAGCTACACAGACTGAAATAATAGAAGAAGATACTCTAGAAAAAATACTTAACACCCTAACTACGCTTTCAATGAAAGTGGACAGTATGGGTAATGAGATAGAAAAGCTAAAGACTAATGACGATAAACTGAAGTCTATAGCTACAAATCAGCTAACTCAGCAGTGTGCAGAGCTATGTCGATCGGAAGACATTAAAGTTCCAGAGCTAGAAGGAGACGTTGGGACACTCCATAAAACCCATAACATTTATCAATCTACTTCTGCAGGTACAAGCAAAGGAGTTAATCGACCAAGATACCAGAATGTAAATATGAATAAAATATTTGAAAAATCATTTACACCAAAAACACAAAAAGACCACTTGTTCATACCCCCACAAGTTAACACATACCGAGATAGCCTAAACCAAGATAAAAAAGTTTACAACTACACCGCCCAGAAATACATAGAAAATATATACAGAGTACAAACTTTTCTAAACCATAACCCCAGAGCTACAAACATCAAAGAACCAAACACCAACTATATAACCCAAAAATTACAAGGATATAACAAACTAATTGCACTACCCAAAACTAACCCAAGCCTAGTAAAAACCTGTTTTGACTATGGACTATTGAACACCATATATACCCAAGACGGAGAAGAATTGACAGCTATGGAAGAATTATACAAGATATTCACCACCTACAAAAGGATAACGAAAGGAAATTTATTTTATATAAAGTGTTATACTGCACCGACATAGATACTATATGATGAAATAAAACCAGTTATACAAGTTGTAAATATAGGACTAACTAGAGATATGATCATACCAGAAGATATTACACAACAACCGGAGATACCCAGAATTGAGATACCCGACTTCTACGCAAATAAACGACTTATTGGACTAGCTACGATTATCCAAGAACTAGCAAATAATTATACTAATGGAAACCCAATATGGAGCTATTATTCAAGAGATTATCAAATGATTTACTCAAATTCAAAAGAGCTACGACAAGCAGATATGGAAGATGTCAGACAATGGATAATGACGCTACTCAACCCAGAAAAATAATCTACCGCAAGAGCAATAAAAAAAGGATTTATTTCAGACGGACTACTGACAAGATATTGTAAAATAATTGGACGTAAATATCCAGATCACCAATGTTCAAGATGTAATGGAGAAGATAATATTATTCTAGAAGTACATCTAGAATAAAAGAAGACAAAATGCCAACTGAAAAGATAAGATAAGAAGCAATAATGGAGATCTAGCAGATATGACAAAATCAACGGAGACAAGATATTGTTGAATTATTGTACAAAGTCTTGAATTATTGTTTAGACTTTATGTAAGATGTAATAATTAGATTTGTAGATTTGTAAGAAAAGGCTAGTAGGCTAGTTAGTAGCTTAGCCCCTTTTTTTTGACTTTTTAGCTTTTAGTTTTACATTTTAAAAACATGTAAAGATTTGTAGAAATTTGGTTCAGATTTTGTTCTATAAATAAAGAAAGCAGAAGGCATTGCAAAGGCAAGCCTTCATGCGTTGAAGCAAACATTCTCTCCATTCCACAACAAATATTTTACTCAGTTAATTAAATAGACATATTTCAATGGAAAAAACTATGGAGGAACAAACTTCAGAAATATCAAAACTATCCGAACAGGTATATTTATTTATGATTATGAATAGCTAAATTCATAATTCCCAATAATCATGATATGATAAAATAAATTCATATTAGTTACTTTATAGTAGAATTATTCGAAGAATAATATGTTAAGAAGTTTATTAACAAAGAGGAAAAGGAGAAAGATCACTAAGGACTATGCCATCCTAAAGGTGAAACCAATGAGGCAAGAAGCCGTGGCGGAGAGTAATCAGAGTAGAGGCGCTATTTAAGGTAAAAAGTATCCGGATTACCATGTTAATAATGACCGAAGAACATATTATTTAAGAATAATCTAGTATATAGTAAGCTAAAATGACCATATTTTGTTATGTACATGGTTGAAGGGAATATTTTGAAAAAAGCAATTTTATGAAAATGAATAATTATTTATCTGATGTGATGGTAGATAAATTTAAAATACTTATTTTGTATGCACTTAGAAATATAAAAGTAGTAGATATAAGAAAAATCATATTAGAAAAAGCTTTTGGTAAATATTACATGACTAGAGTAAATTATATACCATATCTACCTAACTACTCTTATAAATACTTACGATGATAAATTACATGAAAAACATACAGTTACTAGAAAAACAGATAAAAATAAATATAGACAAATACATGGAAAATAAAGATATAAAATACATAGAATTTCTCAATAAAAATATGCAAGAACTACTAAGGCTAAAACAAACAACTACAAAATATTATAATAAAACCAATTTTAAAGATAGATCATTTAGATTTCTTAAAGTTTTAATCTTATATATACTTAAAAATATAGAAATTATAGATATTAAGAAAATACTATTAGAAAAAGTAATAGACTACGAAATTGAAACTATAAATTGGTTAGAACAGTTATACGAAGAAATTTACCCAGAAGGATATTATACAGATTAAGAGATGTTAGAATATATTAGAAAAATTAGAGAAAATCAAGACAATCTAAATAATGAAATAAATTATAGAAACCAAATTAGGAAAATAATGGAAAATCTAAAAGAAAAATTAATATGGATAGAAAAAACCTTAGAAAATTTAGATAAAAGCACATGTGATAGTTTATATAATTTAAAAAACTCACTACAAGAAGAACAACACAAGATAATAAATAACATTGAAAATCTAGAACTAGATATACATTACAGTACAGTTAGGATAAATTATTATACAGAAATTTGTAACTTTGTAATTACTACAGGATAAAATAATAAATTAATGAATATATCATCCCAAAAAAAAGTAAATCATTAAAAGATATTAAAACAAAATTTAAAAAAATGTCTACGCACAAATAAAAATAGATTCACTATATATCTAATGAATCTATTACATCTATTATATATCCGCACCCCCCTACAAATGGTATATAT
Source organism: Capsicum annuum (assembly GCF_002878395.1). NCBI lineage: Eukaryota > Viridiplantae > Streptophyta > Magnoliopsida > Solanales > Solanaceae > Capsicum > Capsicum annuum. Next base: position 28,584,605 of record NC_061114.1, read on the forward strand.
GTGGGTATAATTTATCTAAGAACGGCATTCCTAAAAGTATATCTTTTGATGTTAATTCATAATTATAAATTTCTTCTATTGTTAATATCTTATCCCATACTTGTATTTTTACATTTCTAGCTTTAGTAACTCTGTAATTACTACAGGATAAAATAATAAATTAATGAATATATCATACAAAAAAAAAAAAGTAAATCATTAGAAGATAACATGCTAAATTTCTTATTAATGTTTTTTCCATTTTTAATTCTTCTCTATATTTTTCACATAAGTTTCTATACCATTGTTGTAAAAATTTTATTCTTGCTCCTAACGTATCTACTATTTTTGCTTCTTCCCAACTTTTTATTATTTTCGAACTAAATGGCTCAGGTAATTTAGTAAAATATAATTTTCTTATTTCTTTACTTTCTTCTATACTAAATGCTCCTTTGTAATAATATTCTTTAAATGCGCAAGTATATTCATCTATATAACACATATTACATATTGCTAATTTTAACATTAAATTTCTATTTGTATCTTTTTCTTCATCTTGTTCTTCTTCTTTCTCCGTTTCCGCTTTGTTAATAAACTTCTTAACATATTATTCTTCGAATAATTCTACTATAAGTAACTAATATGAATTTATTTTATCATATCATGATTGTTGGGAATTATGAATTTAGCTATTCATAATCATAAATAAATATACCTGTTCGGGTAGTTTTGATATTTCTGAAGTTTGTTCCTCCATAGTTTTTTCCATTGAAATATGTCTATTTAATTAACTGAGTAAAATATTTGTTGTGGAATGGAGAGAATGTTTCATACAACTATTTAACAAAGCAATCATACAACAATTTAACAAACCCTTTATCTGCAAAACTCAATTGGATAATGTTAAGTTTCTCACATTTTGAATGGAAGTTAAAATCTGGGATCCTCTTAAGCCGCTTCAGAATTCTTGTAAAGTATTTCATCACTAGGATAAAATGGTATGGGTATAAAGGATCCCCTTTCTTAGTCCTCTGTGTTCCCTATAACTCATAGAGCATCATGTATTTCAGCAACAGTAACAAGCTGGATTAGTCTCAACTGGTGTTCTCTTTGTAGCATCGCACCCTTTCGAATAGTTACTGGATTAATAGCAGGGATTTTGTTGAGCAGCAGTGCTAGCAAGCCTCTATAGAACATGATAACTTCCTTCTCAATGTCCTATTTCTGTATCTATTGGAAATTGCTTAAGTTACTCCACTAGTTTTTAGCAAAATAAGTTGTTTAGTTTTAGAATGAATTTGAATTTTAAATGTTTGTTAGGTTATTTAGTTTGTTGAGATAGTTTAAATTTTTGAATTTTAAATTATGCAGATTTTTACATTTTGGTGGCTATTTAAAGCCCCTTAATGCATAATAAAATCATTGAAAGCTATTGAAAATTATTCAATCCATTGAGAGCCATTTTAACCCATTTTTTATTATCCCATTTTTCTTTTAAAAAAAAACAACAGTGGTATCAAGAGCTTCATTAATCTTACGGGATCTGTGAATTCTTCCAAAGCGCTACCATATCATTTTTTAACCCGTAAGGGATACCTATTTAACCCGTAAGGGCTACCTTTTTAACCCGTCAGGGCTACCATTTTCAACCCGTGTTTAATTTCAAAGCGTAGGGCTATTTTTCAATCAAAAAATATCAAGCAGCAGTCTCTCATTGAATGCCCCAAAAATTTTCACTGGCAAAAACTACCAAATTTGGTTAGTGAAAATGAAATCATATCTTGAAGCCTATGATCTGTGGGAAGTTGTAGCGGAAGATACACCATTACAATCGCTCCCTGAAAATTCTACCGTTACTCAGATTAAATATCATTCAAATGAAAAGCTCAAAAAATTCAAAGCTAAAACTGTTATTCAAAATTCAATTGTGGATTCCATTTCTTTCTAAAATCATTGCTTGTGAGACAGCAAATGAAGCTTGAGAAAAACTAAAAAAAGAATATCAAGGAAGTGAACGAGTTAGACAAATGCAAATTTTGAATTTGAAAAGGGATTTTGAATCTCTTAGGATGCAAGAGGATGAAACTATTGCCAAGTATTCTGACAAGATTTCTTTACTTGTTAGTAAAATCAGGTTGCTTGGTGAGGATTTCAAAGATGACAGAACAGTAGAAAAAATTCTTGTGACAATTCCGGAGAGATTCGAGTCTAAAATCTCATCTCTGGAAGAGTCTAAAGATCTTTCTACTATCTCTGTTGAAGAACTAATAAGTGCATTTCAAGCACAAGATCAAAGAAGAGCCTTCAGACAAAATAATGTTACTGAGAGTACTTTTTATGCACAGAATAAAAAAGGAAAAGGTAATTATCCTCTTTACAGACACTGCAAAAAGAAAATACACTTGGAGACTTTTTGTTGGTGGAGACCTTGCGGAAGCAGAAATTGAGGAGGGGCGATTTTTTTAAATCGCAGTAACTAAAGCAAGGAGGAGTGTTGAAAATTGCTTAAGTTACTGCAATAGTTTTTAGCAAAATAAGTTTTTTAGTTTTAGGATGAATTTAAATTTTAAATGTTTGTTAGGTTGTTTAGTTTGTTGAGATAGTTTAAGTTTATAAATTTTAAATTATGCAATTTTTATGTTTTGTTGGCTATTTAAAGCCCCTTAATTTCAATTTTTTGCTGCCCCATCTTTCTTTTAAAAAAAACCAACAGTATCAAAGTTCCTCAAATTGAGACCAGCCTATTGATACTATTTTGTGCTGCTCTTTTTTCCAATTTGAAATTCTTTCCGTAAATAATTTGTACATAAAATTTACAAGTCTTTTTTTTTTTCGCTTCTGAATCTTGCCAATGGAACAAAAAGGAGGAGCTTCTGGAGAAGAGTAGAAGTTATTATACAAAATCTCCATATATTAAGATCATTTGGCCTTACATGCATTCCGAGAGCGGAAGGGGCAGGGTATGCAGTTGGTTTGGTTTCATTTCGATATATAATAAAGGCTAGTAACCATCAACTCTTGTTGACCTTGACTTGTGGATAAAATAAAGTAAGACATAAATAAAATCCAATTTTCATTTTTTTTCTTTGTGCTTTAATTATGTGTCTATTTGAATAAGCTAGCTGTTGTTTGTTTGATGGTCTGTTCTTAATTCGGACGAAGTTTCACACAAAACTGTAAGTGTGATCATTCAAACTGTGAGTGTGTTCGAAGAATCCACCTATTTGAGGTACCGCTATAGTCGGATTGAAGGCCATTTTATCCTAGGAGAAAGATTCCATAACCTCGGTTACAGTGAGGGGAATTATTCCTTAAGGAAAGTCCATAAATTCGGACGACTTGGCCTTAATAATTTCTGTTTCATGTATATTTCTGAAATATAAAATACACCTCTTGTAAAGATCATTTAGATCTTGTGTTGAGGGTATTTATTAAACTTCATTATGTTCTTGTTCATACTTGAACTCGAGTTGAAGTTGTTATTCTATTATATAGATTTCATGTACCCGTATTGTGGAAGATAACACACTTGACATGGAGATATCTAAGAATGTTCGTTGATGCTGTAAAAGAGGATCTACAAGATCTGTTAAGGCATGATGCCTGCTTAAAAGTTGCCTTTGATGATAAAATTCCATGGCTCCAACAAGGACTTTCTTACATTTCTGGACTTCTCTTCCATTTAGCATCAACATCAAAATGCACTGCATTTGCAGAAGTCAATTCTCTTCAAGCACATATAGACGATCTGGCAATTAAGACAGCAATTGTCGTCTACTCTTCCTATAACGAGAAAATGGACAAGACTAGTGAAGCTTTGCAACTGAAGCTTAATCATGTCAAGCTAGAAATCGATCTAATTCAGCTACTAAATAGTGAAGCCCTTCATCATAGCTCATCTGAAAGATCTATATGACTATGTTCAGGAATTGGTGATATTCTTGAGAACTTTTCCTATCAATTCATTGGGGGTGTGTAAAGAGCATACTAAGAGAACTGACTTTTTAGCCCTCAATATGATGCAAATAAGCATGACCTAAAGGCTGACCTATGTTAGGGTTCACTAACAAGGCTGTTCGGGGGAGCGTAAGGTCGATAGTGGCTGTGAAAGCTTTCCACCCACTTCATACGTGAGATGGCTCCCCCTTATAAAATAGTTTGACTCAACTAGAGTTCGTGTACACGACGTGCACTCCGAAACTTATTGTAGAAAGAATTGATTCGGGTTATGCAAATGATCCCAGATATAAAACGGTAATACATATGAGGAAAAACTGTAAACACGTAGCAAGTAGACACTCAACAATAATAAGACAAATAAAAAATAACACAAAAAATACCTATACACCTATAGTGTCAAACTAAGCCGATACAACTCAAAAAATAAGCTCGAATTTGGAAAAATCTCCAATAGAGTCGTCAGAGCTGTCACACCCCTTTTTTAAACCAAAAAGAATGATTTTAAAGTTTGAAAGAGTTTTTATTATTAAGTGAAAAAATGAAGGTTTGTTTCGAAAAAATATTATTTTTACATTCAAATTCAGAGTTGCCACTTGACATAATCCGGTGTGCCAAGTCACCTTTGGAAAATCCTTTTCAAAACAGTTTTGACTCTCTTAAACTAATCCGCGAATAGAGATTCCGATTAAGGAATTCTGTTGATCGGGGGAAGGTGTTAGGCACCCCTCGATCCTGTGGTTCGATCACGGTCACTTGGTGGAGCATATCGGCTAATTTTGATACTAAGAATGTATAAACCACATCAAACACATAAAATAAGAAACAAACACATCAAAAACAATCCAAAACCAAAATAATAATGTCCAGTCCAATTATACAGTCCAAAAATAATGCAAAAAATATAAATCCTCTTATATACTAGTCCTAGACCAAGCTCTACTCGACGCCTCAAGTCTTCATCACAACGTCCTCCAGGTATAAAATACTTCGAGGCATTCCCCAGCCAAATGAATACATCTGAATTAAATACGATAAACTAGATAGCATTCAACACACATATTTGAACATTCAACGCATTCAACAACACATCACTCCTACATTTTGCCTACCCGAGCCTAAACATTTTTGTCTATCTAATTTGACCTATCATGATACTATCAAATTCACAAACTTAATATTTATTCCGAATTAAACAAAATAATAATAAACTAACATTAATCTAAATTCACCCTTTTTATCAATTTCAATTCTGCCCCCAAGTTCTCTTTTAATTCTTAACGAGATATTATTTCATTACACAATTCATAACTCAAAAGAAACAAATGATAAATCAAATGAGTAGCAATTTAGTCACCGATCAAAATCAATCAACACACATAAGAGAGAAAGACTAGAATTGGACCTCAATTGTCGTTTAACCATAATTTCTTCACTAATTTCCAATAATACTTAGAAAAGAAGCAGCTATCGAAATCTCAAATTGACCTCAGCTAACGAAAACCCAACTCGATATCAAAACTGCCAACCGAACAAATTTGAAACCATTACCAGTAGACTCAATCCGAACCTTGAATCACGGATTTTCAACTCAAACTCTGTTTTACCCAAACCCGATGTTTGTCGTGATGTCTTTTGGCACCTAAATAGTACAAATGGTGGCGGTGTGATTGAATTTTGTGATTTCAATAGAGGTGGAGCTGATATTCATCCTATCGAAGCTTTGGTGAGATTCGATAGTGATGGAAAGATGGAGCATGGCTCAGATCTCAGGCAAAAATAGTGGTTCCCAATGAGATTTCATCGGAACCAACACCCTCACTGTTGTTTCTCTCTTCTCTCTAACTTAAACTTCTCAGATTTTTATTATTTTCCTCTCAAATTTCTCTTAAATTTCTCACACTCTCTCTCGGATATCCCTTCATTCTTTTATTTCAGCCTCTAATCGTTTTGTGTGTGTGTTTAAAATGGAAGAAAAGGAAGATGGTTAGTGGATATATGCGTATGGCTATCTTGATGATGAAGTGGGTCTTTTTCCAGTGAGGATTTTTGTGTTTTGTGTGGGTAATATTTGTTGAAGAAGACTTTTGTGTATGTATTGTCGCCTGGAAGATAAATTTTGTAAATGAGTATGTGAATATATATTGTGTGTAAAGTTTCTTTGATGTGTGAATTTGTGGAACCCCCAAAATGGTGATGGTGAGAATGTGTATATGCTATAATCTATGTGGGACCCATAATGGAAAATTATGTGTGTAATTCAGTTAGTGGGAAAAAAAAAAAGAAATCCACATGACTTGGGATGGGGGGGTAATGTGGGTATGGGGTTTGGGGGTTGGGTAGGTGTAAAAATTAGTTAGAATATGGGAATATTTTGGGATTAAGGATTTAATTTATTAGAATTTATTGTATTTGTTTTCTTATGGGGAAAGTATAGAATGGGTGAGGGTACATGGTAAGATAAACTAAAAATGAATAAAATTCAACTTTGGGAGAGACAAAATTTGGTGTCTACAATACTAAACTGAAAAGACTGTGGGATGAGTTAGATAGTCTGAATATATGTCAACCTTGTACTTGTGATTGTTCATGTGGAGGTAAGGTGAAATCTCACAAATCTGAACAAGATGAAAGGCTTATTCAGTTCCTTATAGGACTAAATAAAGCTTATATAGGACCTAGAAATAACTTATTGTTGTTGTCCCTTCTTCCTTCAGTGAACTATGCCTATTCTGTCTTCATCAGGGATGAGAAACAGAGGGAAGTTCATGTATCACAAGCTGCACCTATAACTTTTTATGCTTCTAAGCATGGAACAAACAACCTTAGAGCTGGATCTTATAATTTCACTGCAGGACATCCTAGACAACCTTACAATTCATAGAAGTTTGTAGAAAGAAAACCTGTAACTGAAGGAAAGAAAATTAGTAATGGGCTCTTTTGTTCTTACTATAAGAAGACAAACCACACCATTGAAAATTGTTACAAATTGATAGGATTCCCTGTCGATTTCAAATTCACAAAGTCCAAGAAAATTGGACTCACTGTGAAAAGCAATTCTGCTTATTTTATTAATAAACCAGGTAGCAGTTCAGGTGACAAACTAATAACCCAGGATCAATATCATCACCTGTATCAACTTTTTCACCCTATACAGCTAGGAGCAGAAGCACAAACTAATACTGAGGAGTCTGCAACAGTCAATTATGCTGGTATAACTGTTCTACTTTCTTCTAAGTCCTTTGTTAGTGTCTCTTTAAGCTCAGCTTCTTGGATTCTAGACTTAGGTGCATCTGAGCCCATGATATCTGATTTTAATTTGTTGTTCAATGTTAATAGCCTCCCTAAGCCTATATATGTGAATCTGCCAAATTCTACTAGAACTCTTGATTTTAAATCAGGATCAGTGACTTTATTCCCATATTTCACTATACATCATGTCCTATATGTACCATCCTTTCATTATAATCTACATCAGTTTATAGATTTTTGTTTATAATTCAACTCCATTTTAAGTTTCTCTAGTTTTGGTGCTATTCTGCAGGGCCCTTCAATGAATAGGCCACTAGTTCTTAGTAAAGACACTAGGTGGTTGTATCTTCTACATTCAGGTAGCACCATACAAGTCAAGCATTCAAATATTCTATCTTCTTTTAGCAAAGTTTTTAATTCCAATTGTAATAAAAGTGTTGTAGCATAAGTATCAAGATCTTCTTTATTTCTAGGATCAGTTTCTGTTAATATAAACGTTTGGTATTGTAGGCTCGGTCATATGCCATTTTCTAATATGAAATATTTTTGTCCTGTTCCTATTAATTCTATTTCTGTTCCATGTGATGTTTGTGCTAAAGCAAAACAAGCCAAATTACCTTCTTGGTCTAGTACTACAGTTTCCAAGCATATATTTGATCTTATACATGTTGATACATGGGACCTTACAAGACCCCAACACATGATGGTTTTAAGTACTTTCTAACCATAGTAGATGATCACAGTAGAGATACTTGGACTTTTCTTTTGAGTACTAAATCTAATGCTTTCATAGTCTTAAAGAAATATTTGGCTATGATTAAAACCCGATTTCACACTAAGGTCAAGATACTTAGAAGTGATAATTCCCTAGAACTAGGTAGCAGTAAAGAGGCCAAAGAGTTTCTTTTATCAGAAGGCATCATACACCTAATTTCTTGTGTATCCTCTCCACAGCAAAATGGGGGTGTAGAGATAAAATACAGACATTTGTTTGAAGCGTGTAGGGCTTTGTTTTTCCAGTCAAATTACCTATCCATTTTTGGGGGAAGTGTCTCTTAACAACAACTTTCTTAATAAATAGGTTTCCTTCTAAATTGCTCGATATGAAAACCTCTTATGAGCTCTTATTTGGTCACTCACCTAATTATTCTCTCCTCAAGTGTTTTGGTTGTCTTTGTTATGCCTCTACTTTACCTGTCAATAGGGGAAAACTAGATCCAAAATCTATCAAATGTGTGTTTTTAGGTTATCCCTTTGGGAAAAAGGGATATAAACTTCTTGACTTAAATAATAATAAAATTTTTGAGTCTAGAAATGTTGTTTTCCATGAAGGTATTTATCCTTTATCTAGCACTGTTCCAGCAAACAACATTTTCCCTGTCCACTCTCACACCTATGTCCCTCCAGATTGTGGTTCCTCTTGTCTTATTGCACATTCTTCTTCTCTATCTCCTTTACCCACTACAGATCCTATATCTACCCCTTCCTCTTTCTCTTCTTTACCTGCAGAAGTGGTGGACATTCCTAGCATTCCCCTTGATCCTCCACTTGCACATACACTGGACATTGTAGTACATGATCACGAGGCACCCCGACTTCCTACTAGACAATCCACTTGAGTATCTCACACACCCAAGTACTTAAGTGACTATATTTGCAATTTTATAATTCTCACTAATGTCACTGCTCAGTGTTTTTGTGCACCTATTTCTCCTGTTTTACTTTATTTTCTACATTGTCCAGTGCTAATCAATCCTTTCTAAACTATGTTTCCCTTATCACTGAACCTACTTCTTATTCCCAAGCCTGTTTGCAACCGGGGTAGCAAGAACCCATGGCTAAAGAATTTGAAGCTCTGGAATCAAAAAATACCTGGGATGTTGTGGAATTGCTCAAAGGAAAGAAAGATCTACCCTAAAAATGGGTGTAATAGGTTAAGTATACAAAATATGGGATAATTGAATGACTCAAATCTCGGTTAGTTGTGAAACAAGATATTCAACAAAAAGGGATCAATTTCACAGAAACATATTCCCCAGTTGTGAAGATGACAACCATCCGATGTCTATTAATAGTGACTATCAAGAAACATTAGGATATTTCACAATTGGATGTGAATAATGCCTTCCTGCATGGTGATTTGCAGGAAGAAGTCGATATGAAGTTCCTTATTGGTATGCAAGCTCTTAGTTCATTTCATGTTTGTCGTCTTAAAAAATCTCTTTATGGATTATGTCAAGCATCAAGGTAGTGGTATGCTCGTTTGAATACAACTTTAAGTTTCAAGGGATATTCTCATTCTCTAAATGACTACTCTCTCTTCTTTAAGAAAATTTAAGGAAGAATATCTATTTTGGTGGTTTATGTGGACGACATCTTGTTAACAGGAGATGATACTTGTGAATTTGAATCTATCAAGCTCTTTTTGCATTTTGAATTTCGAATCAAAGACCTTAGTGCTACCAATTATTTCTTAGGGATGGAGATCATTCATGAACCACGTGGTATTATTTTGGGGAAAGAAAATTTACCTTTGACTTTCTATTAAAATTTGGTTGCACTGACTTAAAACCTGTGTCTTCTCCTTTAGATCCCAACACTCGACTCCAAGCTGATGATGGAGAACTTTTACCCAATCCGACTGCATATCGTATCCTTTTGGGGAAATTAAATTTTCTCACAAACACTTGACAAAATTTATCCTTTACCATTCAGCACCTTAGCCAGTTTATGCAATGTCCACGTATACCTTATTTACTGCAACTTTGAGATGTCTCATTTATCTTTTATTAGATCCAGGAATAGGTATTTCCTTCCCCGCTGATTCGAGTCTTGACCTCATAGATTTTTGTGATTCCGACTAGGGAAGGTGCCCAGATACTGGATGTTCTATCAGTGGATATTACATTACTCTTGGGGGTTGTCCAGTTTTAGGGAAATCCAAGAAAAAATCTTTAGTCTCCCTTTCATCCACTGAAGCAGAGTACAGATCTATGCGCAGGGTCATCGCTGAAATCACTTGGATGGTTCATTTACTTAACGATCTGAGTGTTCCTTCACTATTACCCATTCCCCTGCACTCTGAGAGTCGGGCTGCTATTCATATCGCCAAAAACTTGGTGTTCCATGAAAGGACGAAACACGTGGACCTTGATTGCCATTTTGTTCAGTAATAGTTCCTTACCGGACTCATTTCACTGCGTTTTGTTCCTTCCACAACTCAGTTGGCCAATGTATTCACAAAACCTCTTTTTGGACCAATTCATCGATCGCTTTTGCCCAAGTTGGGGATTGTTTCACTATCCTCCAACTTGAGGGGGTTGGGATCTCAAATTTCAGTGTTAATTTCATATTTCTCCAACCATCACAGTACTTCCTACCTCTCTCAACTCAAGACACTATCAAAAATGGAATAAAGAAGAAGAGTGTATAGGATGAGCTAATCAAGACAAAAAAGAACTTTGGACACCTTCTAGAAAGATGAATATGTGTACATCAAAAAGGAATATTTTGAATAATTCCTATGCAAAGTCTGTTAGGAAGTTAGCCTGTAGGATAGTGACATGTGTACATAGAATGAAGGCATTATTTTCATTCCTACTTGTATAAATTGATGAAACAGTGATCAATAATACACACAAGAAAATTTCTCAATTATCTCTTTTCCTTTAACAAAAACTGAGTTCCAAATAAGTACATCTCATCATCCTATCCTATACTCTTTATCACTTAAAACAGAAACCCAATGGTTTTTGTATTCAGGGACTTTGACATTGTCCAACTTGGATATGTTCAACATGGGTAGGTTTAATGCTATTTGTTAGAAGTTAGTGTTGGGAAAGGCAAGGGCACAATCAAAATGCCCGAAAGGGTAGCAGCGGAAGAATACTCAAATCTAAACTTTCCCTTTCAATTTGAACTAAGAGGAGACAAGCAAACCCAAGAAAAATAAAGTAATATGGCAGCAAATAAATCAATCACACAAATACGGCAAGACAAGAATAAAACTAAGAACAAGAGAGACCAAATTTACCTGGAAAGTCCTTCGGTGTGAAGAGTAAAAAATAACGGGACCAAAACCTCCACTATAATTACCAAGAGTTATAAGATTATTCTTAAAAATGGCCACCAAACAAGTGCCAAACAATAAGCAACAATACATAAACCACAACACCAAACACTAGAGAAATAAAGGAGCGAAAGCACATGAGAAAAACAAGATGTCCAAAAATCAGTTCAATCAGATAAGAAACGAACCAGGAATCGCAATTTGAAGTTGACAGTTGTGGCTGAAAATTTTGGGCGAAAATCAACTTCGTTTTTCTCTCTTTGGCCGTTGAAAACTCTTTTTTGTGATAATAAAATAAGACCTAAAAGTATATATATATATAACACACAACTTATGTTTCCAATATTACAAAAAATTTTAACTCCCTAAACATATTACAAAAATTCCAACATATACACAGAATGTTATGTATAAGTCGGCTATGTTATTTATATTAATAAGGAGAGCAAGTAAATTAATTTAAAAAATGAGAAAAAGTGTAATTACTTCTAGGATTGTTATTTATGTTATTGGACCTATGGACAAAATTAAGTTGGTCCAGGACTTTATTTAGCCAACTCATATCCCAACAATTAGATACTAGTGTTTCTTGTATTATATACGAAGGTTACAAGAAATTCAGGTAGTGGGGGATAAGAAATCAGCTTCTCACCACCACCGGTGACATGGCGCAGGGGATAAAGAGGAGACAAATGTGTCATACTGCTCAGGTGTGGACAAACTCGTAAGTAGCTAAGCATTGCAACTTTTTCTCTGTTACATGGCTATTCTCTGTTACCTTTTATCTTTGTGCCGTTTATTGTTGGGATGCTGATTGGAGGTAAACTAAATTCTACAACAATTTAAGAAAATAGTTTCTTGGTTCATTTGTACTTTCTTCTAGTTTTCTATATTTGTGGACCACCTCGCAAGTAGAGTTGTTACATACTATTGGCAGTTAAATTACATTAGAAGTGGAAAAAAAAATCTATAATTTATATATCTCTCTATATATAAAAGTAAAATATAAGCAAAACAAGATGTCACATGTCAAATTATTAAAATAGCCACGTGGCAATTATAAAGATAATATTAAAAATATTTTAAGACAAAGTTAAAAATATTAAAATAAAAATTTTGAATCAAAAACTTAAGTATTTGAATTTGAATAAATTATCCTTTTACAAAAAAGATTTCATTATCTTAAAAATAGAAACTAATAATTAAAGAGATCTAATAGATATATACTATTTCAAACTTATCTCTTATAAAATTTAAATGTTATAAAATATATTTAAATATAATTTATTTACATATTAGGGAAAGATAAAAAAAAACTACAATAATAATAATAATAATAAATAAATAAAAATAAAAATAAAAACTCAACTGCTTATGCGTGTAAGAGAAAAAAATAATTTAAACTAAAATCAAATTACAAAAAAAGTAAAGTAATTAAATATAATAGAAAAATGCACATTAAGGGTTTATGGTGTTGGTTGGAGGGGTGGGATGGGAGGGGGGGTTTAAATTAATTTTTAGAATGTAATGAAACAATTAGCTAATATCATATATATGTTACTGTTTATAAATTTTATAGTAGAATAAAATTTTACATTATTTTTTATAATCAGAAATCTTTATAGTGTAAATAATAAAACAAAGTAAAACATAAATACAATTTTTTTTTGAATTACATGAAGTTTTTACTCATATAAATTTTGTTAGAGGTGGGGTGAGGGAGGGATATTAGCAATCTATTACCTTTAAATTGTGAATAATATAATTAAAAAATATATTAAATATACATGATTATTTTTCGTATAAATTTAATTAGAGATACGAGGGATTGAGGTATGTGGGGATGAAAACGGAGGGGTGGGGGTAAAATATTTTATTTTAAATCCAAGTTAGCCTTCTCAAGCGGATAAAGAGGTGAATCATCTGATCTTGAAATAGGCGAGGTAGGGGTGGAAGGTGGGTGGTGTCGATTTTATTTTTTTTCTCATTTCATTGAAAAATAATATGATAGTTGAATTTTTCTTTAAGGTAATATGATTTAATATTCTCAAGCGAGACATTTCGATATAAAATAATAAAATAATATTTTAATATTATTCGCGCATTGCGCGAGTACATACACTAGAGAAAATTGAAGAAAAGGTGTCTTTTAAGTCTTGAATGAAGGATTGGCACACCCATCTTCAATCCAAATCAACCACTCTCTCCTCTCTCTTGACAACTTCTTTCAACTCTCTCACAACCAACAATTCTGCAAAATTTCTCCCTTCAACCCCTGACGAATTCTACCTCCAGCGATAAATAGTTGGGCTTCGAGTTTCCCTCTTTTCTCTCTTCAACCCCAGCGACTTCTACCTTAGGCGATAAATAGTTGGGCTTCGAGTTTCTCTCTTCAATTCAAATCAACCTGTCTCTCATCCCTATCTCGACAACTTTTCTCAACTCTCTCCCAACCAACTATTCTGTAAATTTCTCATTTCAATCCTCGGCGACTTTAATATCCGACTATAAATTGTTGGGCTTCGAGTTTCTTTTTGACTTCAACCTTCAATCGATGTGACAGTCTTGCTCTCTGACCACAACATCTTCGAATTCTTCATTGTTCTTTTTCTTCTTTCACAGGTAAAAATTAATGGTCTTTTTACTTTTGAAGAAAACGAGGAACTTGAGCCAACTTCTCTTATAGTATTAGTTAACAATTCCAATATTTGTTGCATTAATTTGAAATGCGGTTTGAATAAAACTCTAATTTCTGGTATTTCTTCTCTTCTCTTTTTGAAGTGAATTATGATATTTTATTATTTGTTGCATTGTTTTGAAGTTTGATTTTTATTGTTCGTGTTTATAAAAATAAAATGACAATTTGGGTTGATTTTTTCTGTTCTTGTTCTTGGTAAAAATGGTGAAATTCTTATTTTTTTGTTGAACAAAATCGTGCTACTTTTTTTATTTCCTCCGATAGATTACTCATCTGGTGCAACATATTAACCATCTAATGCAACATATTTATCATATGTTACAGCAGATCAATCATTTGATGCACCAAAGGAACTATCAGATTATAATTCTGATGCAACAGATTAATAATTTGATGCAACAGATTAACTATCTGATGCAACAGATTTACCATATATTGCAATAGATTAAGAATCAGATAAAAAATCTATTGCAACTAATTAACCATCCGGTGCAAGGAAGAACCATCAGATTAATGATCCGATACAACAGATGAACCTCCTGTTGGATAAAATCCTATTAACTTTTCCAATAGGAAATGTGCAAGACTTGATTTTTCCAACTGATCATTTATTTGCCGCGATAGACGACCCTATGTTAGAAGAAATCTAAACAATATTGAACGTTGATAACTGTTACAATAGATCACTCATGTGTTGCAACAGATGTATGGCCTGTTGCAGAAACCATTCATTTTTCTCAACAAATGAGTGATATATTTTGTATTGTCGTAACAAATTACTCAGCCGTTGCTGCATGTTAGTTAACTGGTCTGACAAATTACTCATATGTTACAGTAGATGTGTGATCTTTTGCACAAATCATTTATCTTTCTCAATAGATGAGTGATATGTTTTGTATTATCACAACAGATTACTCAACCGTTGCTATGAATTATTTAACTATTCCAACAGATCACTCATATGTTGTAATAAATGATGTCATAACAGATGTGTGATTTGTTGCACAGACCATTCATCTTTCTTAACAGATGAGTGATATGTTTTGTATTGTCACAACAGATTACTTAGCCGTTGCTATAAGTTATTTAACTGTTCCAACAGATCACTTACATGTTGCAACAGATGATGTTACGACAGATGTGTGATCTGCTGCACAGACCATTTATCTTTCTCAACAGATGAGTAATTTATTTTGTATTATCACAACAGATTACTCATCCATTGCAATAGGTTATTTAACTATCCCAATGGATTACTTATATATTGCAACAATGTGTGATCTGTTGCATAGAATATTCATCTATCTTAAAAGATGAGTGATATGTTTTATATTATTGCAACAGATTACTCATCCGCTGCAATAGTTTGGTTGTATGTTGCAACAGATATACTACCTGGTATAATAGATCAGTGATCTGTTGCAATTGTTATTTTACTATTTTGCTTGTTTGATTTACTGTTATCCTTTTTAATAATGCATTAATCAACTATAATATATTTTTTATGTTCCTGTTAATTTTAGATAATATGGTTCCCAAAAGAACAGAAATCGAATCAAGTCCAAGTAAAGGAACAAGTGAAGCAACTAGGCTACATCCACCACTCTATGAGCTTGCTTTACAAGCGTTATCTCAATCAGGAGCAGAATATGATGAACACGGGGAGGAGGAATATTTCAAAAGAGATAATACAAATGCTAATAGCCCCATTGATCGTTATCCAGTGAGAATACAGTGCGATAGTGCTGTAGATTTAACGGGTGATTTCGTGGTTAAGTCAGCCATGGGAAAATCTTTTGACGCCTTCAGAAAAATACTTCGAGAATAAAAATTGGATGCTTATTTCACGGACAGGTGCTTTGGAAAATATCTTGATTTATTGGAGGATAACAATGCTCGTTTCCAAATGAAAATGGTATATGAACTTCTCAAGCGTAGGTTTGTGTATGAAAACAAAGATAAGATAGATGAGGTGTGGATAAATTATTGTGGCATGCCTGTTTATTTTGGTTGGAAGGAGTTTGCCATAGTTACTGGACTAAAATGTTATCCTCCTTCTTAAGTTATACCTATTCTAACCTAAAAAAAAAACACCCCGTACACCCCAAAAAGGCCAAGGCAAGTCGTGTGATCGTGATGACCTGGTGTACATTGTTAGTCCAAGCTTTAAAAATAAAAATTTGATAGAAGTGTTGAAAGGTAAAGGACTTTCAAATAAGCACAAGCATTCATTGTGCTTGGTTTGGTTTGTACATAATATTCTTTGGATGAGAGACGTTAACAACAATATAAGCCTCGGTTTAATAAAGCTCTTCGAGGATCTTGAGGCATTTAATAGCTATCCTTAGGGGTATAAAAGCTTCAAAATGACTATCAAGTATTTGTTGACTCCGTTAGCGCTAAAGACAGTCAACTTATATGGTTTCCCATAGGCTTTCATGGTAAATATTTCTTTCTTCTATTATGATATCATTCATTTTTTTCACTCAATAATGGTTTTGATTTATTGGCGTTATTTTATAGGCTTGGGTATTTGAAGCCATTCCTTATTTGAGACAATAAGTGAACTACCAGGAAGGAGTTTCCTGTCCAAGAATCATGAGATGATAGTCGGTCAAAACTAATAAAAATATAAAATTTCTTGATCTCTTCAACCCCCTGAAGGATGCAATAAGTATAATTATTATTAATTTTTTATTTTAATTAATAATTTTTTTGAATGATCTAACCATCATTCTAATATATGTAATGATTTATGTTAGATTGTGCATCTGTCGCTAGTTCCGACCAATCGAGAGTTGAAGATACCATTTTTTATCACTTTATGGTCTATGCAAACTTTATCAGACCCTAAAGTCATCGACAGAATAAAAATGGAATTATTTGGAGCAACAGCCATTACAAGAAAAACAATTTTAGAGGGTAGGCTTGTTGTTATTGATGGTCTTAGTGGTGATGAAGCTGTTGGTGGTGGTAGTGGTGCTGTTGTTGGTGCTAATGATGCTCCTCTTACAGTATTTAAAGCAAACAATTATGAGTATGATCATACTGGTTATATAGATTTTGCCTCTCCCAGCGAATGCTCTGCATGTAAATGTCAAGACTGCAGGGCAAAACATGATTTAGTGATTAATGCTATTAATGCATTAATTGCTTCTGTAAAGAAATTGACATCTAAGAGGGGTCTTATTCCATCAAAGAGGATTTTATTTTCATCCGCTCCATTAGAGATTGGGTCTAAGAGGAGAAGGAGAGTGATTTCCAGGGCATTATCAAGCATCCAAAAAAGTAAAATTGCAACTCCTCTGTCTGTGTGTTGCACTGAGCAATGTACATATCCAAAGGAGAGCAGAACGAGATGAAGAAGGTGAATATATATGTCTTCCAACTGACAAAATAGTTACATATCTATTTCAACAGATGACACATTTACTAAAAATTATCAAACAGATATATACATTTGTTGCAATAGTTGACTAACCTGTTGCACCAAATAAAGTATCTGGTGCAATATATGTCTCGTCTATTTTAGTAAATCAAGCAGCTTTTCGTACCATTTTTATTTGTACCAACAGACGACCTATCTGCTGTAATAGATGACTCATATGTTTCGACAAATGGTCATCCGTTGGAAATTATCATACAAGGTCTTCCTCATGTAGAAATTTATCCCAACAGTTGATTCATTGTTGTAACAGAAATATAATATGTTTAGGACAATTTAAAATGGGAGAAAGACCTGTTTGATTTGCTAGAAGAGATGAGTTATCCTTTTTAATTTTTTTGTATCTCCATGGTGGATGTAGAAGAAGCTACTGCTGAACAACATTGACAATATGCTACTCTTTTTATGGAAATACAGAGAACATAAAGCGCAAAAACTGAATTCTATAGCACCGGATGAAGAACAACTTGTCCATACTGAGTAGATCTTTATAGGTTGAGCCTGTCAAATAAATCCTTGGTAGTATACTTAAATTATTGTTGATGTATTTATTGAGATCTGTATCCATAACAATTTTCTTACATTTTATTTATTTGTTGACTTATTTCAGCTAATTTATGAAGGCTTCAATTTATTTTATTTTTTCTATGAATTTTATTTATTCCTTAGATTTGAACTTATTAATTGAAAAAGAATACTAGATTCAAATATTACAACAGATAATGGATCTGTTGCAACAGATGACACATCTATTGGAAAAATCGAACAGATTTAGACATATGTTGCAATAGGTAGGTAATCTGTTTGAATTAATCAAACAGGTCTTTCCATTGTTTTAACAGATGGACTTAGATAGAAGCATCGAGATAATGCAACAGATGACCAACCTATTGTAAAAGATAAACTATATGTTAGAATAGGTAGAATAACTGTTACAACGGATGGAGAATTTGTTGCATTATAAAAATTCAACTTTTGTTGGACATAAAAAATTATCCCTACGTGTAAAAAGGTTAAAGTGAATTGAATTGAAATAAAAAAGGCGGAACCCATCTCCGGTGTTCAGTTTAAACACCCAAAATAAAATAGGCATCAAGTAGACAGTGTTTATTTAAAATACGTGAAATAAACTAAGCATCAAATGTGTCAGCCTGGCATATTTTACTGACTTGCCGTCACCGTCACTTGGCCCCCAACGGTCATTCCCCCTCCATTGTCTTATATATTCATTTTCCTCCTAAAATTTAACCCTAAATTCTCAAATCTTCTTCTTCATCATGATCTTCTTTTATCTATCTAAATTCTTCAAATTATTTCTTTTATTTTTTCCAACTGAGCTTGACAATGTCGAGCACATCTTCCACTATTTTTTGTGATAAAGATTTTTGATATTGTAAGTGCGGTCATGAAGCTCTGTTAAAGACTTGTTGGACTCAACAAAATCCAGATCGTAGGGTTTTTACTTGTAAGATTTCAAAGGTAATATTTTTTTATTTAATTAGTTGATTAATTATTGACTTGTAATTGTTTTGTAATTGTGTTCTCTTTTTTTTTTTTTATAGAAATTAGGTGGATGAAATTACTTTTATAAGTATGAAGAACGACACCCTTCACAAGCAAATCGTGTAATCTGGGGTTTGTTGAACAAAGTCAAGGCTTCTGAACAGAAACAAAATCGAACAAGAAAATACTACACTGTTGCCGTTATTGCTACTGGTTTGGTGTTGTTAGGCACATGAATATTCAAGCCTAATTGCTGAAATTTTTATGGTGGTGTGTGTATTTGCTACTGTTTTGGTGTTGTCGAGCACATGGATATTCAAGCGTAACTGTTGGAAAATATCAAAAAGATTTAGGCATATGTTGTAAAATTTAGGTCATCTGTTGGAAATTATCAAACAGGTCTTCCCACTGTTGCAATAGATTAGACTTAGATTATTAGATTATTCATAGAAATAACATCGACACAATGTAATAGATAACCAACCTATTGCAACAGATAAACTATCTACCAGAATGGATTAAATATATTTTACAACAGATTGACGATCTATTTCATTATAAAATACTCAACTTTCATTAGAAAAAAATTATTGTCACTCTATGTACATGTAATAACGTGAAGGGTGACTTAAAATTAAAAATTTTTATTTCACAGGCTCTTCTATATACACAGGCTTCAAGCGTCCAGTTAGTACCCCATAAGCCCAGACCTCTTGCAGGTTTGCCGTAGCCTTATCGTACAGAAAAGTCATTATCTTAGCTATTTGTGTGCCGGTCAGCAAACATTTGATATGTACAAGAGCGTGCGAGCCACTCTCTTTAGCGGTATCATATTTTAGAAGGATCATTCCCTTATTTTTACCTTTAAAATCCCATGATTTTTTCACCTACACTTCCTTTAGCAAATGATTCATCAGTTTACTCTCACTCAACAAGATGGGCAACAACACCATCAGTGGCTCCACGAGGAGAAAAAGATCGAAATCATCGATGAGAGGTATGTTGGAGTCATAAACATTGATCTTTCCCTCCTCGAGTAGTATCTCAATACCCCGATAATGCATGTCGTTCTTTAATGCATGCTGTTCATGCTAATGACAGCAAGAATCCTTTTTGCCTTGGTCCAACTCTTGCCGTATGGATTTAGCCTCTCTCCTCCAACATATTTTATCATTTCTTATTCATCCAAGACCCACATAGGAACTAGGAAATCAAGTCCCAGGTCAAGGGATAATGCTTCCCCATTGAGTTGATCATACCTATCCTTGAGCTTCTTGAAGAAGTCGAGGTCCATTATCCTATCGGTAGTGTCATAAGCTTCCCGATAGGTTAATTGCCTTTTCTCATAAGGCAAAGAATTATGTCAATAAGCTATGAGATAAGAAGTCAATTTTTAAATAGTTTAGTAATTGTAAAGATGCAACGGATGATCCATCTGTTGCATAGGGTTCTCTGAATCAATAATCCAACGCAACTTATGCAACAGATGGATAATAAGTTGCAATAGAACCACTACCAATTGCACCAGTATACCCAAATGTTGCAACAGAAGTGAAATCTGTTGCGTAGTTTCTTCTTCATAGGGTAGATTATAAGGGCTAGGTTAGTAAAAGTAAACTTTCCTTGTCCTCGTACAACATACGCATATCAGTCATAGTCTGGAAGTCTTGAGGGGAAAAGGAAGGCCTGGGGTAATTTGGTGCGCATGGCTTGGAATTCTTATCCTGTTGTAGATCCCTCTTCTCTTCGGTGCTAAGTTTCATGTATATGTCCACCTTCTTAACCGGACCCTAACCTTCAACAGCTTTTAGAGAGGGAAGAATGGCTTCAAATGCCCAAACCTGATGGTTAATCTATTAGGAGTCAGGTTCAGAGAACTAAAGCAACAGATGTCCCATCTGGTGCATCAGATATAAGATCTGTTCAATATCTTTCTTTGAGTAAAATTATTTTACTTGAAGAAGATGTACTGCATCATCCGAAGGGTTAACTAGATCAGCCTCCTTAATATTGGTATTGCTCTTTGTAGCTAACCACCTAAATATCCTTGATGGGAAACCTCATTCGGTAATCCATTAACTGCTTTTGGAGGGGAGAAATGGATTCAAATGTCCAAACCTAAAAAATGTAAATAGGAAGCAAGAAAAAAAAGTCATAATAATTATATTCAATATAAATTAATGGATGAGTAAAATTAGTGATTAATTTTACCATGAAAGCCCAAGGAAAGCCGTATAATGTGGTCATCCCTGAGGATAGCTTTGTCATTAAATATTGGACAGTCAAGTATAAGTTGTCATATCCCCAGGGATAATTGTTGAATTTATCAAAATCCTCAGCATGCGCCAATAAATCATCTTCTATGACCTTGTTGGCGTCTCTTGCCAATATAACCGAATGGGCAAACCAAACTAAGCACAATTGCTCCCTGTACTACTCTGGTATGTTTTTATCCTTGAGATCTGTCAACAAATCTGATGCTTTGTAGCCACGTCGAGTAATGTCAAACAACCCATCTATTTTTTTCTTGCATTTTCTTGCCTTGGATCTTTTATGGGGTGGTGGTCCTTCTGGACGATGGCATCTCAAGACCGTCACTATGGCAAACTCTTGCAAGCCAAAACAAATAGGCATGCCATAGTAGTTGATCCATATTTCATCCATCTTTTTCCTCCCTCCTCCATATCTTTATCATCCCCCACGTACTTGATCCTATGCTTGAGAAGACCATATACCATCGTCATAGAGAAATAAATACGGGTAGAGGGGTCCTTAGGCAGCTTAAGAAAGTCTCCAAATTAGCTCTTCTTAAAAAGTCCGCCTATGTTTTCGTTCTTCATAATTTTCATAAAATGTTTAAAAAATTTTCCCATGTGACATTTATGTACAATTTGACCAGTTAGTTGTTTTGTTTCTGGGTCATTTATCGGCATCGCAACTTGAAACCTGTCAATACTAAAAGTTTTGACAGGATCATGCTAGGATGTCGATATTAATTCATGCCTCATTGGTGATCCATTATCATCATGTTGATGATCATCTTCTTTGTCTTTTTCACTCACCAATTCCTCCTCTTTCTCACTTTTATTTTCTTTATCACTATCTACAGACCCTTGTCAACCTCTCTCAATGTTGTTTCCATGTCTCTCCTCAACTATACTTTTTCCTGACTGAGATTGTTCAGGAAGCTCCTCAGAATCCCTTTGCACTGTAGCCTTTTTTTTAGTGGTCAGATGTTGATCCACTTTCACTTTCTTTTCTTTTGGGAGATATGTTTTACCTACAATCAAAGAAAAATAATAATTACATTACAATTGATGTATTCATAAATTTTAAAAAATACATTACAAACACTACGAATACCGACACACCAACATCCACCACCACAAACACCACCAACCAATGCCAACAAACAAATACCACAAATACCGATACTACCGACAGCCACCACAAACACCACCAACCAATGCCACCATAAGCACGAACACCACCACCACCACCACCACTACCACCAACACCATCCAACAATACCACGACAGTTAATGGAACACTGTGATGGAAACTAGGGATTTCTCGAGTTCTTTCTACAATTTTACTATCAAAACTCAAAATTGTAAACCCATTCTCGAAGATGATACAACTAAAAGTTTTATTTTTCATCATTAACTTAAAATCCCTTATTTTTTAGAAAAAAATAACAAATATAGAGCTCTTCACAAACTCTGTTGCCTGCGAAGATAAAGAAAATGACTGATACAAGCTAGAATGAAGTCAAAAATAATATCTATGTGGTAAAAAATGAGAAGAAAAGTGACCTGTTGTGGAGGGTTGAGCAAATTTGTTGAGTATTTGTTGTCTGTACTTTATTGTTGAGTGAAAATGAGAGAAAGGGCGAGATCTCGAGATTTGAAATGATGAAAGATTTTGTATGGGTTGATTTGTATTTTGGAAAAGAATGACAAGTTTTGAAAATATTAATTTGGTCCGAGTTGATCTGAATTATTTTTAAAATCATAAAATATATGCATAATTTTTAACCCTCTCATCATGCAATTGCCAAAAGGGTAATTCAATTGAAATTGTATAAAAACAATTGAAGTTGTAGTTGATCGAGTACTCTAGTTTACCCTATGAAAACTCACCCTGGGTCCTAGATTAATCAATTTAAGTACTATTAGTCTAACATATGAACTCAATTGAAATTGTAAAAAAATAAATGTTCAACATGTTGCATCATATCTCTCATTTATTGTAAATTATCAATCAGATTAGGTAACAACAGATTACGAATCTATAGTAAATTGTCAAACAGATTAAGTTATCTATTGCGACAGATTACCCATCAGTTGTAAATAATCAAATGGATTGTCATATATCGCAACAGATTACCCATATATTGTAAATTACAAATAGGCACTGCCATCTATTGTGGCTGACACTATGAGAACTCACCCCTAGTCCTAGATTAATCGATAGTTGACCTATGAGAACTCACCCCTAGTCCCAAATGATTCATTTAAGGCATTAGTACCCTAGTCCTAGATTAATCAACTAAGGTATTAGTCTAACATATAAGGTATTAAGAATCGGTTTGGCTCAGAGTTATCGATCAACGACTCTGGTCAGGAGGAATGCAGCACCATCTCATCATGCAATTGCCAAAAGACTCAATTGAAGTTGTAGTTGACCCTATGAGAACTCACATTCAATTAAGGTATTAGTTTAACATATGAACTCAATTGAATTATATATAAATAAATGTCCAACCTGTTGCAACAAATGTCTTTTCTGTTGGATCAAATCAAATAGATTAGGTAATCTGTTGCAATATAATTCACATCTGTTGTAAAATGTCAAATAGATTACATCATTTGTTGTGATAAATCATGAATCTATTATAAACTATCAAACAGATTAAGTGATCTGTTGTGACAGATTACCCATCTATTGTAAATTATCAAATGGATTAAATCATATGTCGTAATAGATTACCCATCTGTTGTAAATTATCAAATAGGCGTTGTCATCTATTGTAGTTGACATTATGAGAACTTACCCCTACTCCTAGATTAATCAATTAAGGTATTAGTTGAACATATGAGGTAGTAAAATTTGGTTTGGCTCAGAGTGATCGATCGAAGACTCTTGTCGGGAGGAATGCAGTACCGTCTCATCATGCAATTGCCAAAAGACTCAATTGAATTTGTAGTTGACCCTATGAGAACTCACCCCTAGTCCCAGATTATTCAATTAAGGTATTATTACCCTCATCCTAGATTAATCAATTAAGGTATTAGTCTAACATATGAGGTAGTAAAAATTGGTTCAGCTTAGAGTGATTGATCGATGACTCTTGTCGGGAGGAACGCAATACCATCTCATCATTCAATTTCCAAAAGACTCAATTGAAGTTGTAGTTGACCCTATGAGAACTCACCCCTAGTCCCAGATTATTCAATTAAGGTATTAGTACCCTAGTCCTAGATTAATTATTTAAGGTATTAGTCTAACATATGAGGTAGTAAGAATCGGTTCGGCTTAGAGTTATTGATCGACGACTCTGGCTGGGAGGAATGCAGTACCATCTCATCATGCAATTGCCAAAAGACTCAACTGAAGTTATAGTTGACCCTATAAGAACTCACCCCTAGGCCTAGATTATTCAATTAAGGTATTAGTGCCCTAATCCTAGATTAATCAATTAAGGTATTAGGCTAACATATGAGGTAGTAAGAATTAGTTCGGCTCAGAGTGATAGTTTGATGACTCTAGTTGGGAGGAACGCAATACCATCTCATTATACAATTGCCAAAAGACTCAATTGAAGTTGTAGTTGACCGTATGAGAACTCACATTCAATTAAGGTATTAGTCTGACATATGAACTCAAATGAAATTATATATAAACAAATGTTCAACATGTTGCAACAGATGTCTTTTGTGTTAGATTAAATCAAACAGATCAGGTAATTAGTTGCAACATATTACACATCTGTTGTATACTATCAAACAAATTATGTCATTTATTGCGACAGATCATGAATCTATTGCAAACTATCAAACAGATTAAGTCATCTGTTGCACTTAAATATTTTAAGATTTTTTTAAAAGCAATTTAGGTATTTCTTGTCTGAGATAAAATAGTTAAAATACTAAGGCAAAATATTACTCGGTACTACTTGGATAACTCAAAAATCTCCTGAGTGAGTAGTCTTATCTGGTCTTTTCAATGTCACCATCTCCTCGTGCCCCTTAAAAGTTATTAATGAATATTTAAAACCCCCCATATCTAGAATCTCTCCTTCAGCCATAAAGTAAGTCTAGATTCAAATTATCACTCTTCTTTATTCTCTATTCTCAATTATCTTTGTTTCTTTTTTTCCTCTCTTTTCTCTCTTCTTTCAGATAAGGATTCTTTAGGATCTCAACCAATCAATATCTTTTCTCGAGTGAACTGGATGTTCTGATCCATTTGCTTTTTTGACATTATAGGTACGATTCACTATTGCTCTTTTCATCTTGTCTTCTTCTTTGTCTCTCATTTAAATTAGATATTTATATCTATTGTTATTAATGATTTACCCATTACCAGTTTTCTATTTATTGAAAAAATTAAAGAAAAGGTGAATTTTAAGTCTTGAATGAATGAACCATTGTTTTTATTAAAATATACAAAAAAAATCATTTGTTGGGAGAACTTAAAAAGCCTTATTGTCAGTATATTTTTTTATGTTTTTTGATTGGTACTTTGGTGGTAGTGGTGGTGGTTATGTTGGAACATCTGATGTTTGTGTTGTAGATGGTTTTGGAACATATGGTATTGTTTTTTTGTTGTTGATGTTGTTGTTGGTGGTGTTGCAACAGTTTTCTCAACTGTTGCAACTGATGAATCAGCTGTTAGAACAAATGGAGCAACTATTTGAAAAAATCAAACCAGTAGCAAGGGTAGTTTAATTTATTCTAACAGATAACTCATCTGTTACAACATGTTATCCATCTTTTACAATAATGTCTCATTGGTTGAACAGATGGGTAATCTGTTGTATCATATTGTGTAATACCCCGTATGTTTCTAAGCTAGGAGACAAACTATTTTTCCTACGAATGAAACCTCCTATCCTGTGAGTAGCATTTTAGTGCATGACTTACAATGGGTATCCTAGTGATAAGATATCTTATGATACATTAAGCATGTTCATATGAGTCACTTAAGGTAATACAAGCTAAGAGTTTTTGAATCCATCAAGTTTTAGTGTTCGATTTTGCAAGGGTCATCTTTGAATGAGTGTAACTCGATGTTAATATGGTATTTTAGCTGATTTAGACCCACCAAATTGTAGAGAATCGAATTATCTTTCCAACGATACCAATTTCGCCTTAATCCACTACCCGAGCAAAAAGTTATGCCCATTTTTGTGAGAGACAGTAAGGATAGGCGATTGGTTAGGCATCGCCCAACCAAACTTAGGCGATTGGTTAGGCGCCGCCTAAGTCAATTCCAAGTGCCAATGATATTAGAATATGAGATTTATGACTTGATTATAAGCATTCCTAATCATGATAGATATTATGATGACCATGTACTTCATGAAATCCCCCACTCATGTATTATGGATTTTTATTGATAGTCGTGTACTCAAGAAATTCAAGTTGTGTCAGTTTCCTTCCATCGAGTCCTGGGGGTACTTGTACCCAAAAAATATAGCTATGTGCCTAGAGCCATGTCATGTTTTCACGATACTCTCAGTCAAGCCATGATCTATAGAATTCAGTCAGTCATGTGACTCCGGAAAACTCAGAAATCTCAGTAATCTCAGTAGTCCAGTAATCTCAGTAATCTCAGTGCTCAGTAACATCAGCAACCTCAGTATTCATAGTCAATCTCAGTAACTTCAGTACTATCAACCAGTCCTCAGAACTCAGAACATTCTGTCAGTCATTGCAATCCAGTAAACTTAGTTTAGCTTTGCTAACCAATGCCACTAGTATCAGTCCAGTTAATCAGTATCAGTCCAGCTAATCATTTCAGTTCAGTTATTTAGTTTAGCTTAGTTATTCAGTTCAGTGTCCTTCAGATGGGATTAGAAGTTAGCACCGAGTGAACCCAAGGATGGGAACTCACCCGCCAGTTTAGGGTGTGATTATTAGTAGTCATCCTTGTGTTCCAGAACTGCGTAGCCAGCATAGGTTGAGACATCTTAACCTGTCATATTAGGATTGATGAGGTGTCTTAACCCATCAATTTAGGGTTCCTACCATTCTTATTGAGTACCTGCTAGTATAGGGTTCTCACAGCTATTCTTACCAGTGGCGCGGTATTGACACCCCTCCAGTCTGGGCAGAGATTGGACCCTAGCTTAGTATTATAGCATATTTAGGGCATGTCGGTTAGATAACTACTTCCCATAATTTCAGTTACAGATTTTAGGACTGTCAGCTATAGCTACCCAGTCTCAGTAAAGAACTCAGATAGCTCTTTAGATTTTAGTATATTAGGGCTATCAGATACAGTCAACTCGGAAATAGAATGGAACTCAGATAGTTTCCTTCAGATTTATGGACTGTGAGATATAGTCACTTATGCTATCAATCACAATATTTATCAGAACTCATGCTATCAGTACTCAAGTTCAGGACTGTCAGATATAGTCAATCAAACCAGTTCTTTATAATTCAAACTGTCAAAAATAATCATTCATTTATCAGTAATGCAATATCAGTCTCTTAGTATTTAGTAATACAGTATCAGATCCATCACTTATTAGTGATTTACATATCAATATCAGTTAACTCAGTCTTTCAGAATCTCATTATCAATACACTCATATTGTCAGTATTCAGACTCAGTAGTCCATATCTCCATGAGTTCAGTTATAGTTACGTATGCATGTATGTACTCTCACATTCATATAATTCAGTAT
The DNA here is from genome assembly GCF_002878395.1 of Capsicum annuum. Classification (NCBI taxonomy): domain Eukaryota; kingdom Viridiplantae; phylum Streptophyta; class Magnoliopsida; order Solanales; family Solanaceae; genus Capsicum; species Capsicum annuum. Next base: position 28,612,428 of record NC_061114.1, read on the forward strand.
TGTCCATGCATATAACCCTTTGCATTTATCCTACCTCACTCGTATACTCAGTACATTCAGATATACTGACGCATTTGCACTATAGTGCTTTATCTTATGTTACACCATAGGTTTAGAGGCATGAGCTGCAAATCAGCAGTAGATTCCAAAATCAGTAATCAGAGTTAAACGTGAGTCCTTACCCTTTGTGGACATGATGATTTCATTTCTATTTTAGTTTTCACTTTATTTCAGTAGTTGGAGTTAGTTGGGGACATGTCCCATCAACTCCTTATTCAGTTCAGTTAGAGACTTTCGGACTAGATGTCAGATTAGATGTTTAGACTTCAGTATTTATGTTCCTTTTTGGTATTGTTATACCATATTTTTCAAATATGTATTAGTATTGAACCTTATGGCCTTACAGTTCATGTTTCCACATATTTTATAAGATATTATGTAGTTTACAGGTACAGATATCAATCATGGGTTAGCTTGTGGTCCTTCGGGGTAATGAGCACCGTGTAGCATTTTGGTTCAGAAAATTGGGGTGTTACAAACTTGGTATCAGAGCCTAAGGTTCAACAGTGTCCTAGGAAGTCTGAAAGCTACATCAAGTAGAGTCTAGTACATGGGCGTGTTGTGCACCACACTTATGTGCAAGAGGCTATGAGATGTTTTAGGAACAGTTTCCCTTCTTTCATGTCTCAAGATCGTGCTATAGCAAGTTTCTTTAAGGAAACCATGTAGATTCATATCATGCACCCCTCATGTTTACTTTACCTTACTTTCAAGGTAATAGAAATAGTGAAGTTCAAAGTCCTAAAGATAGGGCTTTCTCAGAAAGTCCCTACGGTCAGTTATGAGATTAACAACAGACTCAAACAGTATTCCATCATTCATTATTGTTCCAAGGTCGTACAAATTTTGTTTATAATCATGAGAAATCATTCTTGAACCCAGAAGTCTAGCAGTAGTATAGTTGGGATAGTATTATTCTATTTGATCAAATTATGTATTCATAGGGATTAGATTAGTAGGATTGAACAGTACGAGCTAAACACTTAAGTTTATTGACTCAAAATTAAGCATGAAGGTGTGAATGTGAATGAGTAGTATATGAGGAAACAGAATCAGATAATGTGTTTAGTAAGACAAACAGGTGTTGAATATAATGTAGGTATGTGATGGTAGATCAAGTACCTAAGCCAGACCCTCAGATTCCAGTAGTAGTGCCAATATGTATAGAAAAGCAGTAAGGGTAGACGATTCCCAACCCATCATCTTCTCAGTACAAAGATTTGTACTTTAGCTATCACGAAATCCACTCAGGTCTTACATATCAACTCTATGGTCACGAACCATGCTCATGTATCACTTTTTCCATGATCATGTATGAATTAAATTTCCATCATAAGGAGTCCCTTTTACTCCGCAGTACGAGTCATGTTCCATGAGCACAATCTACTTTCATGCACTTTCCACGGGATCATGTGTGCCTTTAGTTCCCAATATAAGGTGTTCAGTTCCAGCTTCCTCAGTATTCAAATCATATCCCACGAGTACAGAAAACTCTAGACTCAGGTCATGCAGCTCATGACTCATGTACGCATATCATGTTTTCCGGTATACTTAGCTTCCATGACTCATGCTATGCACCTAATGATCAGATACATTTAGACTATGTCATGTATATCCTCAGTTCAGACCTTATTGGTAAATCTAAACTATTGATATTTTATTCCTTAAGTTTCAGTCATGTGTCAAGTTTAGTTTGTATCTATTCATGTTTTAGGTCCTCCCGATTTACTCTTCCAGTTAGCTCTCCTTATAGAACAGTGTAGTGATGAGCAGTTGTTTAGATAAAAGAAACTTGTTGCATGCTTACTTTGGACGAGGATGTAGTTGTGAAGATAGGCTTGAATGTTATGATAAATGTGCAAGTAAACGTCTAGCAAGGGTTTGTATTTAGAAGTTGGGAAAGTACAAAGTGTAAGTGTACATTTAGATCCTTGACTTATGTTAGTCCCCAACATGTAGCCATCAAAAACTCAGTTGCCAACTCAATTATAGTTTTAGTATCCAGCACTCAGTGATCAGTGTTCAGTCCTTGAATTCAGTACTTCTGTACTAGCTATAGGCTTAGTTATATGTCATCTTCAGTTTAGTAACCAGATTTGAAACTCAGTTCAGTTCCAGACATGTTTGACCATAGCATTCAGGTTGTCAGTACTCAGTTATCAGTGTTTTAGTACCCCAGTTTATAGAATACCTCAGAGCCATATTGTACGCTTGGTCTCGCATTCGAAAATAATACAGACTTCATGAATCCATGCTCAAATACCTCATTCTACTCAATTAGTCCTTATCTTCTATGCATAAAACTTGAAAATCTCAGCCCAGCTATTCAGACTAAGTACAGTTTAGCTTTCCAGATCTGGTATTCAGCTATCAATTATTCAGTTAATCAGATAAGTTGGTATATTTATGCACTCATGTTCATCTCAGTTCATGTATCATGTCTCAGTTTCAGATCCTAGTTATTTAGTCATGACTCAGTTCCTAGGTGTTTTGAACATTGCCTCAATTTCCCTCAGTAACTCATCCAAGTTAGTATTATTTGAGGGACATAGTGTCCCAAGGGGGAGATACATCATACCCCCAAACTTTCATGACATAAACATGCTGCTCTCTTTTCTTTTGATGAATCCAGTTTGGAGAAGGGGTACTCATAAGATAACCCTCAAGCTCCAACTTCAGTCGTATATCATGTTTTTAAGATTTAGTTCAAATCATGATATTCAGTATATCTACCATGTCCCAGACTTAGTTATGTTCTCCTGTTTTCGATCATGCATATGGAGTAATTAATCTCAAACTTATCGGTATTATCAGCTCAAGGTAACAGTTTTCCTTAAACTTACTCGTTCTCATGTTCATATTTCAGTGCCAAATTTGGTATTCAGTTCCATGCTCAGTTTTCAGTTCAAACTTGATACCTTTACCATTGCATGTTCATGAGTAAGTTTAGTCATGAATTCACGCATTAGATATATGTGATCAGCTCATTAGTACTTTTAGTCATGCATTCACGTATTATGTTAGTCATATAATCATGTATCAGATATGCATGGAGTCAGCCTTTCAGTTGTGCATCAGATATGCATTCTCATTTTGAGAAAACTTACTTTATTAGAATCCTCAGTCTTATATTCATGAATCAGCTTCCTATGCATTAGATATGCATGTTCAGTATGTTGTACTCAACTTTCAGTCATGCCAGTCATGAACCCATGTTTCAGTAGTATATGTCTTATATGTACTTCATCTTATCATCTCTCCCGCTTCAGTTAATTTCCATTCAAGGACAAATGTTCCCAAGGGAGAGATATTGTAATACCCCATATGTTTCTAAGCTAGGAGACGAACCATTTTTCCTATGTATGAAACCTCCTATCCTGTGAGTAGCATTTTAGTGTATGACTTACAATGAGTATCCTAGTAATAAGATAGATTATGATACATTAAGCATGTTCATATGAGTCACTTAAGGTAATACAAGCTAAGAGTTTTTGAATCCATCAAATTTTAGTGTTTGATTTTGCAAGGGTTATCTTTGAATGAATATAACTCAATTTTAATGTGGTATTTTGCTGATTTAGACCCAAAAAATTGTAGAGAATCGAATTATCTTTCCAACGATACTAATTTCGCCTTAATCTAATACCCGAGTGAAAAGTTATGCTCATTTTTGTGAGAGACAGTAAGGATAGGTGATTGGTTAGGCACCGCCCAACAAAACTTAGGCGATTGGTTAGGCGCCACCTAAGTCAATTCCAAGTGCCAAAAACACTCCATTTTTAGTTATTTTGAGGGTAATTAAGTCTTTTAACACTCCTTACACGTCCCTAAACTTAACCCTACGAAATATATAGCTTCTAAACACATTACAACCTGATTAACATCTCAAAGCTCATCATCCAAGAGCACTAAAAGAGAAAAACAACTAGGTTTGCATAATTAAGCTTGAAGATCTAATTTCAAGGAAATTCCTCCGTCAATCATCAAGAACCTCCCTTTCAAGGTATGCGTAGTGTTCATCCACGGATTCCTTTCGTCCGTGGAGTTCAAGAATCAATCTTTAAAATACAAAAGCTTAGTTGATTATGGTGATATGATCATACCCATGTTGATACTTGTTTGTTTTGCTATATAATAGTATCGTGACTGTATATCTCATGAAAGTTATGTTGTTAGTTGAAAAACATGATCTTTAGATGGATTGATAGAATGCAAGTATGAAATCCACCTATGCCTTAAAGAATGCATGCAAGGTGTTTGATAAAATGCCCAGTATGTTAGAACTTTATATTTACATGATTTCATGATAACTAAATAACAAGTTCATGTTAGTCATACACTCCAATATGAATTTCCATGAAAATTATGTGTTGTTATTGTTGTGGTATAAAGCATGTATGATAATGGAGATATAAATTATGTACACAAAATATATCCATGCTTTCCCTACCATGTTTGAGATGTTGAATAAATACATGAAGTATGATATCCCCTAATCATTACAATATGAACTAAACATTACATGTTGCCGTTCCCTTATGCTTGAATGGTTTCCATGCGATTGCTATGAATAGTATATGTTGTCGGAATGCCAATGATATTAGAATATGAGATTTATGACTTGATTATAAGCATTCCTAATCATGATAGATATTATGATGACCATGTACTTCATGAAATCCCCCACTCATGTATTATGGATTTTTATTGATAGTCGTGTACTCAAGAAATTCAAGTTGTGTCAGTTTCCTTCCATCGAGTCCTGGGGGTACTTGTACCCAAAAAATATAGTTGTGTCCCTAGAGCCATGTCATGTTTTCACGATACTCTCAGTCAAGCCATGATCTATAGAATTCAGTCAATCATGTGAGTCAGGAAAACTCAGAAATCTCAGTAGTCCAGTAATCTCAGTAATCTCAGTGCTCAGTAACCTCAGCAACCTCAGTATTCGCAGTCAATCTCAGTAACTTCAGTACTCTCAACCAGTCCTCAGAACTCAGTACATTCCATCAGTCATTGTAATCCAGTAAACTTAGTTTAGCTCTGCTAAACAATACCACTAGTATCAGTCCAGTTAATCAGTATCAGTTCAGCTAATCAGTTCAGTTCAGTTATTTAGTTCAACTTAGTTATTCAGTTCAGCGTCCTTTAGATGGGAGTAGAAGTTAGCACCGAGTGAACCCAAAGATGGGAACTCACCCACCAGTTTAGGGTGTGATTCTTAGTAGTCATCCTTGTGTTCCAGAACTACATAGCCAGCGTAGATTGAGACATCTTAACCCGTCAGATTAGGGTTGATGAAGTGGATTAACCGGTTATTTTAGGGTTCCCACCATTCTCATTGAGTACCTGCCAGTATAAGGTTCTCACAGCTATCCTTACCAATGGCGCGGTATTGATACCCCTCTAGTCGGGGTAGAGATTGGACCCCAGCTTAGCTATTATAGCGTATTTGGGGCATGTCGATTAGATAACTACTTCCCACAGTTTTAGTTACAGATTTCAGGACTGTCAACTATAGCTACCCAGTCTCAGTAAAGAACTCAGATAGCTCTTCAGATTTCAGTATATCAGGGCTGTCAGATACAGTCAACTCAGAAATAGAATGGAACTCAGATAGTTTCCTTCAGATTTATAGACTATGAGATATAGTCACTTATACTATCAATCACAATAGTTATCAGAACTCATGCTATCAGTACTCAGCTTCAGGACTGTCAGATATAGTCAATCAGACCAGTTTTTTATAATTCAAACTGTCAGAAACAATCATTCATTTATCAGTAATGTAATATCAGTCTCTTAGTATTTAGTAATACAGTATCAGATCCATCACTTATTAGTGATTTACATATCAATATTAGTAAACTCAGTCTTTCAGAATCTCATTATCAATACACTCATGTTATCAGTATTCAGACTCAGTAGTCCGTATCTCCATGAGTTCAGTTACAATTACGTATGCATTTATGTACTCTTACGTTCATATCAGTCAGTATTGTCCATGCATATAACCCTTTGCATTTAGCCTACTTCACCCATATACTCAGTACATTCAGACGTACTGACGTATTTGCTCTATGGTGCTTTCTCTTATGTTACACCATAGGTTCAAAGGCATGATCTCCAAATCAGCAGTAGATTCCAAGATCAGCAGTCAGAGTTAGACGTGAGTCCTCATCCTTTGAGGGCATGATAATTTTATTTTTATTTCAGTAGTTGGAGTTAGTTGGGGACATGTCCCATCAACTCCTTATTCAGTTCAGTTAGAGGCTCTCGGACTGGATGTCAGATTAGATGTTCAGACTTCAGTATTTATATTTCTTTTTGGTATTGTTATACCATATTTTTCAAATATGTATTAGTATTAAACCTTATGGCCTTACAGTTCATGTTTCCGCATATTTTATAAGATATTATGGAGTTTATAGGTACAAATATCAGTCATTGGTTAGATTATGGTCCTTCGGGGTCATGAGCACCGTGTAGTGTTTTGGTTCAGAAAATCGGAGCGTTACATATTGGTCATCTGTTGATTCACTCAATTTTGTGTTACCTTTTTGTAATGTTCTTTTTGTTTTCCTTTTGTTCTTCTCTTGTTTGACATCAAATGTATTTTTCTTGTTTACAGACAAAAGAAAGAGAAACTGGATCCACTTTTTCCCGACCAGTATTAAAGGCTAGAGTAAAGATGGGTTCGGAGGAATAAGCTGCTTGCAGATAGAACCATTTCATATGTGGGAGTTTTGTGTTACTGATCAACCTATCATGCAAACACTCATCCAGTACAATGATTTTGTGAATGTTTGTTCTTTACCTATTAGGCATTAATATTTCAAACAAGATATGGCATTTTACAGTTAAGATTGTTAGGTTTGAACTGGTAAGGCTGAGGGACTAAGATGGTGGTGTCGATACCCCATTACAATTTAATGATGGTTCATGCTCATGTTTTGTGTCAAGTTTGGGGAAGGATTCAAGTTTTTGGTGGCAGTGTAAATATCCAGTGGTGATTGGACCAGTTTTAATAGCTCAATGGACTTGTTGAAAGGCCTCCAAAGTCTTATACTGCAACAAACAATAATGGATCTAATAGAAATTTCCCTGGTCTAAATTTATATGGATAGGTTGTTGGAGGAGAGAATTATACAGTAGAAGGTGTTTGGGAGAAAACCTATGCGGGAAGGGGGAGGTTGAGAAGGCCATATATCATCTCAGTCCTTGTTTAAGAGGATTCATAGGGTGGGAAGGAAAGTGTAGAGAAATTAGCTTATGAAATTGACATGAAAAATGAAAATATTGGATGAGCTGCGAAAGATAAAGTGTATCCAAAAATGAAAATCCATCAGTCATTGAAGAAAAAAAGAATGGTCAAGAGTAATTGAGTTGGTCACTTTGCAAGAGACTGTAACTAGCGAGCGCGGCCTCAACGAAGACCCACAAAATGCAGGACCAAAACTCTAAGGAAGAAGCTTCGAGCTCGCGAAGACCACAAATGACAATCTTACCGCCTTCCGTACTTGCGAAGCTTTTTCCTTGCCAAACTTGACACAAAAACATGAGCATGAGCCCTCATTAAATTGTAATGAGGTATCGACACCACCGTCTTGGAACCTTTCGGCATTATCAGTTCGCTCCTATCAAACTAAACTGTACAATGCAGGATCTTGTTTGAAGGATCAGTGTCTAATCGTTAAAAAACTACATTCACAAAATCATTGCACTTTATGTGTGTCTTCACGGTAGCCTGATCAATAATATACATAACTCACAGGCATGAAAACGTGATCCATTGCATGCACCTTATTCTGCCAACCCCATCAGGACATGTCAGACAGTGTTGTTTATTCATCTGCACGCATGTGATGACTATTAAAATGGAGGTGTGAAGAGTCGTGACTTTTTATCTTAACACATTCAAAACAACTGATGAATCAAAATCTCCATCTGTTGCAACTGACGAATCAGCTCCTGGAAAAAATCAAAACATCTCCTCCAACATATGGTCTATCTGTCGCAAAAGATAATCTATATGTTGTAACAGATGGTAAATCTGTTGTGACAGACCAGGCTCTTTTTTTATTCATCTGTACGCATGTGATTACTTCTTGCTAAAAATGTTTGTTTCAATTTAGTTTTTCTATTTATAAAATCAGGAGAATTTTATTATATTTTTCCAAGATTACCCCTATTATTTAATGACTACATAAAGTATATTATTCACATTTATACTTTCAAATCATAATTAATAAGGTCAATTTGGTAAAATAATCACCTAATTTATATTTTTATTAATTAGTGTGCCAAGCCCATAGGGCCTAACTAATACGAAACAGAGGGGCTATTAAAAAGAGGTGAAGATTCGCGACTTTTTATCTAACACATTCTAAATATCTAATGAACCTAATACTCCATCTGTTGAAACTGATGAATCAGCTGTTAGAAGATATCAAAGCATCTCCTTCAACATACTATCCATCTGTCGCAACAGATAATACATAAGTTGCATCAGATGTCTTATTTGTTGCATATACAAACCATCTACTGCAACAGATAGTAAATCTATTTTGACAGGCCATCTGTTGTACATTCAATCCATCTGTTGCAATAAATGCTAAATTTGTTGCGATAGATGGATGATCTGTTGCAACAACTCAATAATAACGGCTTTTATCGAGTCTCAAACCTCTATGAAAAGGTGAGAAGTAATTAATGTAAAAAAAAAAGTCATGAATTTTCATAGAAAACAAAATGCCACCAGTTTGAATATAATTAATCCAATGGAGCTGAACAGTCCTGCCTTTTGGCCTGACACATCCAGATTCAATCCTCTATAAATAGGTCCCTCCTTAATCTTCATTCAACTCTATTTATTTCTTGCATTTCATCTTTTCGTGTGACATCTTCAATCACTTCTCTTCAAAGAGCATATTCCTTTCACGTTGAGATAAGCATTTTTCTGGTGTAAATTTACCAATTGGTCGTATACGTTGTATTATATTTTGGATTTTTTTCTTTATATTTATCAAGTCATGCATGTTCTAGATATGGCTGATCCTTTTTTTGGACATTGCTTTTCTATGTGACATAGTGTGAAAACTTTAGAGGCAAGTTAATGACCTACAGAGCGAGTTGGTCATTGTAAGAGCGACGATGTTCAAAGAGATGCAGAGGCTGATGAGATCCCTACTGCTGCGAGTTGATTGGCCAGCTGTCATTAATGATGATGATGATGATAATAATAATTAGAATGTGTTTTTTATTTTAGCGTATGTATTTTAATTTTTCTATATCGGATCTATACCTAATGTATTTTATTTTTCGTTTAATGAAAAATTTACTTTTAGTCAGACTTTGGCATTTTAATTCTTATTTAATTTTCATTCTGTCTATTTCTTCTAATCTAATACATGTTAATATGTCGACGATTGGAGGCAATATTGAATCCAGTAGCACTAGCATTTTTGGCTTTTGAGTTCTTTCAACAGATGAACCATGTATTGGAAATGGTTGGTCATCTGTTGGGGTTCTATTAATAGATTATCCATCTGTTTCGATAGATTTGTCATCTATTGGAGGAGAACATTCCAGTTGTTTGTGCAACTGTTGAGAATAATTATGGTCTGCTGTATTATTTAGTTCATGTTTTGCCTCTTTTTACTGATGCATAAGTTATTTAGAAAAAAGATATTTTATATATAATAAATGATAATATTATGTTCATAACAATAAGTTAAATATATAAAAGTCCACAACAAACAAACAAACAACAACACAAGTTTCTGCAATTACAACGATCATGGTGGATTATGATTTGGGCATGTAGTTCTTTTGTGGCTAGCGCACTTACATATGGAGCACTTGTTTCTCGAAGCGCTGCCATAGCATATGGACAAGGTATTTTTTCCAAGTCAAAAACTCTACACGTACAAGATCTTGTTTGAAGATCGACCATGGAAACATCACCATGACCGATGATACGGAATTTGTAATCTGCTATTTTATGAGAGAATAACCTATTCCCCAAACTGATGTTCGTTGGTATTTTCTTTTCGATTTCGAGAACAAATTGGGTTTTTTTTTCTGGGCACTTGAACTGCACACGCCTTTCGTTAAAAAAAATCATTATACTTCTCGCTTATTTTTTTCAAACTATCCTTGATGGGAAATTCTCTTTCATCGCCAAACAATAAATTCATCGATTCAGCTATGTTTGATGTCATAATATTGTGCCTATAGAAAAGAATCACTTAGTACGACATAATACTAAACTTGTAAATCAAACAAGACATTAAATTTCATAAGAATGTACCTATTTGCTGGACAGAATGCCCGGCTCCATCTCTTAAAACTGACACGTGCGAGAAATTCTGGTACCTTGGGATTCACATCTGCTATTTGACTGAAATGGTCTAAATACTTCTCTCTACTATATGCTTTAGCTGCTCTATAAAAAAAGGGTCACGACCCTTTCGTTGTGATAGTTGTTTCGAATATTTTCCCCAAGATGCCTGATGCAACAGCCAAATTACTTAGATGCCTATCCGATACAAAACACAACTCTTCGGTATGTTTGACACAGTGTCATAGTTGTTCAAAAAAAATCATAAGAGGCATCACATTCCTTGTCCGCTACACAAAAAGCGACAGGAAGGATATGATTCTCTGTATCCTGCACCACCGCCGCTAGCAGAACTCCATTATACCTGTTCCTCAAGTAGGTACCATTGATGGCTATGCCTTTTCTCAAATGTCGAAAACCTTAAATCCAAGCACCATAGGATACAAAAAAGTACTTGAACCTTCCATTTTCATCCAGATGAAATTCCGTCTTACTTCCGGGATTTGTGGACTCAATCATGTAACGGTAAGCATCCAAGACTTCATACCAATGCTTGAGTGTCCCCCTAACCAGGTCCACGGCAATCCCCATGGCCGTATATACCTTTCAATAACTGGTCAGGACACCCAAATCCGTAAGGAGTTGATTGGCTATAAACCTTGTTGAAGGGCCTTTGCCATCGAGGAAACTACTCCTTAAATATTCATCGAGGACCTTTGCCGTGGCGTGAGGATTTTGGTCCGAGATGTGCTCCGAACCACATGTGTGATGCTTTTCATGTTTATGAATGACGAATCTGTTAGAACTGCGTACTTCACTGCTCTCAACCACCACTTGTAGTTTGAATTAGCATAGTTGAAGCAAAAGACACTTCTTGAATTAATCACCTTCTTTATTCTGAAATCTTTTTTCAAGAAAGAAATAAACAAAGTGTTAGATAGGTCATTCTTGTCCTTGAATGAAATTCCAATAAAAAAGTCGGTTCCAATGTCTTGAAGATTTCCAGACTATGTCGATTGACAAGAACTGCACATCGTATTGGTCGCATCAACGGGCGTAGGTGTTTGATCATCATCTGGATTATTCATGTCTAGATCATCCAACCTATCATCAAAGAAGTCTTCTCTTTCTTCTTCTTCTTTTTCTTCTTCTTCTTCTTCTTCTTCTTCTTCTACATTCTGGTTCTCATTCTTTCTCATCTTTTCAACCATGTAAACGCTTAACACCGACCTGGTTGAATAACTTAGATAAGCACACAATCGAACTTGATCGGTTATCTTGAAAGGCAGTACCCTCTGATTTTCAAAGGAGCTATGCATGTAGCTGATGGAAAATTCTTCCAATTGATAATTTAGTCAACAAAAGCTGATGATTAAGTTCACAAAATCATCATACGAAACATCACTTTGGACTATCATAGCTATCGTCTATAGCATTTCACCCTCTTTTCAATGCCATACATATCGATTGCTCTTATCGACCTATGACCATGACAATCCACCCCTATAGTTATTGATCCCCCCATTAGTGGTACATAAATAAAGTCATTTGTTAAAAATAGTTGATAGTGATTTCATAGTGCCATGAATGAATCCCAACAGATGTGTTATCTGTTGTAACAAGTAAGCGATCAGTCACAACAGATTCTTACCTGTTGGGATTCATGTTACGCTCTTGAATATCTGTTGCAATAGATGAAAAGCCTGTTGGGATTGATGTTACAGTACTAAATCACCTTTGAAGCTGATTCCAATAGATGAGTGACAGTTGCAATAGATAATTAATTTGTTACGACTGATGACTTATCTGTTGCAACAGGTTAGTAATCTATTGTGGAAGATGTTGGAATCGTGTTCAAGTTCTGTTGCAACAGGTAACTAATCTGTTGCAACAGATGTGTCAAATATTGCAACAGATGACCCATCTATTTAAACATGAATCCAACATATCATTCTTCCATTGAAACAGATGTCTCATCTATCGCAACAAATGATTTATCTGTTTAAATAGATGGATCTTATGATGGATTCATGATTGGGTTCTATCCATTATTGGAAAACAACATAATAACAGTTACCCAGATGACAAATTCAACTAAAAATCATAATTTGACTTACCAACATCTCCTATGAAGTAATGCCAAAGTGGAAAGTGATGTTCGAAACAAAATTTGACCTAAGAAATTGGTCAAATAGCAACAATAGAAGTAACAACAACAACAACAAATGGTCAGCAAGAACAAGATGAAGATGATAATGAAGCAGAAGATGATGATAATGAAGCAGAAGATGATGAATGAAGCAGCAGCAACAATGAACAACAAAAATCACTAAGAGAGAGAAAATAACAATGGGTGAGAAGAGAGAGAAAGACACCTTTTTTTCCCTCCGTTTTCCGTTATATAGGCTAACATTTGGATCAAAGTGTAAATTTAAAAACTTGTGGGTTATTTTCAAATTTTTCCAACTTTCTTAATCCATAATAAAGTAATTGTCACTTCCACCTAATAATTAAGACTTGTGTCACCTACACCTCATTTTAAAACTCTTTTGTCACCTGTGACCCAAAGCCCCCCGTACACTAGTATATAAATAAAGGCAAAACATAAGCAAGACAAGATGCCACGTGGTAATTTTTAAGACAATATTAAAAAATATTTTAAGACAAAGTTAAAATATTATAATAAAAATTTTGAATTGAAAAATTAAGTATTTGAATTTGAATAAATTATCCTTTTACAAAAAAAGATTTTCATTATCTTAAAAATAGAAACTAATCTCTCTATATATATAAAAGCAAGACAAGATGCCACGCGTCAAGCTATTAAAATAGCCACGTGATAATTTTTAAGATAATATTAAAAATATTTTAAGACAAAGTTAAAAATATTGAAATAAAAATTTTGAATCAAAAAATTAAGTATTTGAATTTGAATAAGTTATCCTTTTACAAAAAAGATTTTCATTATCTTAAAAATAAAAACTAATAATTAAAGAGTTCTAATAGATATATACTATTTCAAACTTATCTCTTATAAAATTTAATCTATATCTATATATATATATATATAAACAAACCATAAGCAAGACAAGAGACCACGTGTCAAGCTATTAAAATAGTCACGTGAAAATTTTCAAGACAATATTAAAAAATATTTTAAGACAAAGTTACAAATATTGTAATAAAAATTTTAAATTGAAAATTAAGTATTTGAATTTGAATAAATTATCCTTTTACAAAAAAGATTTTCATTATCTTAAAAATATAAACTAATCTCTCTCTCTCTCTCTCTCTCTCTCTCTCTCT